>NW_027394283.1:636407-727643 GCF_049309525.1 Garra rufa
CTCTCAAAGATCAGACATATTTATGCCAATTACTCTATATATGTGTATTTCTTCCTAAAAGATGGTCTATTGCAAAACAGTTTCACTCCCTCTCCCTCTCTCCCTTTCACCCCTCCCCCCTGCACTCTCTCACTCTTACTGTCATTCTGTGGTGACTGAACACACACACATAATGACATTCAGCCTGCTGAGTGACAGCAGGTTTCTGATTTCATTTTTTAATTTTCTTTAATTCATAGAAGCTTGTATAAAATTTATATTAACAGTACTTGCTCAGAATGATAAGATCTCTGTGTGAAAAAAGTTTTAAAGAGTTTGGATGCTGCACTTTAAAGATGTAAAAAAACTACGCTCATCTTTTTTACTATATCTTTAAAAAATCACCACGTCAACACCGTTCAAGATATCCCAAATCCGCTCGCAATTTAACATCTTCAGAATCTTCTCTTCATGTTAAAAAAGTTTGGTGTGAACAGCTGGTTGTTCTTAGGAGTAGTGTGAATTTGTTTACTACCTGGTTTTTCAAAAAATCCACATTCAAATGGAAATAGCTGGCTTCCTGTTGGTCTTAGCTAATGAGTTTAATTTAGAAAGTTGTCCAGATTGATGAGAACAATATATGTACAGAGTTTGGTTACTGTATGAAAAACTAACCCCCCAACTTTTGTCAAAAGATGGCGCTATACAGTGCCTGCTCCACGCCCATTTATGACCTTTTGCCAGTGTCTAACTATCATTAATATTGATGTGTGTGTTGAGTTTCATGAAATTCTTAGCATGTTATCTGCCTCGAAAAGACAGGAATCTAATTTTAAAGTTTGAGACGTTGCCATGGCAACAGCATTTGATTTATCATCGACTCCTTTACATATTCTTATCGGCCGTGTTTTGACATGATTTTGATGAAGTTTAAAGAAAATCAAGTAAAATAAAGAGGCTGATTTCAAAGCATTTTGAAAATGACACACTTCCTGCTGCCAGTTGGTGGCGCTATAACTTTGACTCATAATAGTCACATTTATGGAATCAGCATCATACAACGAACAAACTGGTGAAGTTTCATCAGAATCAGGCAATGTGTTCAACAGTTATTAGACACTTCCTGTTTCTCATTTCTCGCCATAACTTTGTCGCCTTGCCACGGCCAAACCGTTCGAGATATCAAATATCCCCTCGCAATTTAGCGTCCCCAATGTCTTGAGATCATGCTGGCCGAGTTTGGTGACAATCCTATGGAAACCCTGGGAGGAGTACGTTAAATTCCAGAGCATGCGCTTTTTAAACAGCCCTAAATATCTCACTTCCTGTTGCGTGGAGCCTATGACATAGAGTACAAAAGTTGTTCAGCTCGATGAGTTCTATATGTGTACCGAGTTTCATATCAATACGTGCAAGTATGTGTGCGCAGTACATCAAGTTTTCAAACTGTGTTACAGGGGGCGCTGTAGAGGCCCTGAACCACGCCCGGGTCCCAGCCTCTGTGGCGTCCGGACGACGGCAGATTCCAACGTGTGTGCAAATTTTCAAGAGTTTTTGAGTATGTTAAGGCCCCCAAAAGTGCCCCAACGGTTGAAAAAAAAAAAAAAAAAAAATTAAAGCTGCAAGCAGCGATGGTAGGGCCCTCGCACTCGGGCTCACCGCCGATCGGTGGCGAATGGTGGGCACTATGCTATTAACACAGTAAATGTAGGAGGAATATGTCAAAGTCATTGATATGTGCCAATCTTCCTGCTGCCAGCTGGTGGCGATATGCCTATAACTGAATATTGGCATGCAGATGTGTTCAGGCCAGTGCTTTCATGAAACATATGAAGTTTGGTGAAGCTTGAACATGGCATGCTTGAGTGTAAGTCATGACATATCCTGCTGCCAACAGGTGGCGCTATTACGAAATATTGGCTTTTAGATGTCTTCAGGCCAGGACTATTGGCAAACATGTCAAGTTTGGTGCAAATTGTACATTGCATGCTTAAGTTAGTGTAAAACAAGTAATTTGCTGTTGCCAGCTGGTGGCGCTATGACTATAACTAAATACTGGCATGTAAATGTATTCAGGCCAGGACTCTTATCAAACATATTAAGTTTGGGGCTGATTGGACATTGCATGCCTGAGTTACAGTAACTTCCTGTTTCATTGCATTAAGAGTATGCTTTAGCACTTAGCTAAATGTTGCTAACATGTTTCTAGCATGTTGCTACCCTATTTAACACTTGTTGATATTTTTAAAATGTTGCTTGGCATCCACAACAGTATTAAACATGTGACTTCCTGTTGCCAGCAGGTGGCACTATGACTATAACTGAATATGGGCATGGGCTTGTGTTCAGACCAGGACTCTTATCAAACATATTAAGCTTGGGTCAGATTGGACATTGTATGCATGAGTTACTCTTATTTTTCTTTGTATTAATATCATGCTTTAGCTCTTAGCTAAGTGTTGCTAGCATGTTTTAACATGATTCTAGCATGATGCTAGCCTATTTAAAACTTGCTAAAGCTTTTTAATATGTTGCTAGGAGTCCGTAACACCATTAAACATCACTTCCTGTTGTCAGCAGGTGGCGCTGTGACTATAACTGAATATGGGCATGTATATATCTTCAGGCCAGGAGTCTTATCAAACATGTGAAGTTTGGGGCTGATTGGACATTGCATGCCTTAGTTACAGTAACTTCCTGTTTTATGTCTTTAACAACATGCTTTAGCACTAAGTAAGTGTTGCTAGCATGTTTGAGTACGTTTTAAACTAGTTTAGCACTCAATGGCTTTTTTAGTGTGTTGCTAATAGTGTGTCACAATGTTAAACATGTCACTTCCTGTTGACAGTAGGTGGCGCTATAACTATAACTGAATATTGGCATGTAGACATCTTCAGGTCACGACTGTTATCAAACATGTGAAGTTTGGGGCTGCTTGGACATTGCATGCCTGAGTTACAGTAACTTCCTGTTTCATTGCATTAAGAGCATGCTTTAGCACTTAGCTAAATGTTGCTAACATGTTTCTAGCATGTTGCTACCCTATTTAACACTTGTTGATATTTTTAAAATGTTGCTTGGCATCCACAACAGTATTAAACATGTGACTTCCTGTTGCCAGCAGGTGGCACTATGACTATAACTGAATATGGGCATGGGCTTGTGTTCAGACCAGGACTCTTATCAAACATATTAAGCTTGGGTCAGATTGGACATTGTATGCATGAGTTACACTTATTTTTCTTTGTATTAATATCATGCTTTAGCTCTTAGCTAAGTGTTGCTAGCATGTTTTAACATGATTCTAGCATGATGCTAGCCTATTTAAAACTTGCTAAAGCTTTTTAATATGTTGCTAGGAGTCCGTAACACCATTAAACATCACTTCCTGTTGTCAGCAGGTGGCGCTGTGACTATAACTGAATATGGGCATGTATATATCTTCAGGCCAGGAGTCTTATCAAACATGTGAAGTTTGGGGCTGATTGGACATTGCATGCCTGAGTTACAGTAACTTCCTGTTTTATGTCTTTAACAACATGCTTTAGCACTAAGTAAGTGTTGCTAGCATGTTTGAGTACGTTTTAAACTAGTTTAGCACTCAATGGCTTTTTTAGTGTGTTGCTAATAGTGTGTCACAGTGTTAAACATGTCACTTCCTGTTGACAGTAGGTGGCGCTATAACTATAACTGAATATTGGCATGTAGACATCTTCAGGTCACGACTGTTATCAAACATGTGAAGTTTGGGGCTGATTGGACATTGCATGCCTGAGTTACAGTAACTTCCTGTTTCATTGCATTAAGAGCATGCTTTAGCACTTAGCTAAATGTTGCTAACATGTTATAGCATGTTTCTAGCATGTTTCTACCCTTTTTAACAGTTGTTGAATTTTTTTTTAAATGTTGCTAGTCATCCACAACAGTATTAAACATATGGCTTCCTGTTACCAGCTGGTGGCGCTATGACTATAACTGAATACAGGCATGGGCGTGTGTTTAGGCCAGGATTCTTATCAAACATGTTAAGTTTGGGGCTGATTGGACATGGTATGCCTGAGTTAGAGTAACTTCCTGTTTTATTGTATTATTAGCATGCTTTAGCATATTAGCTAAGTGTTGCTAGCATGCTTTATTATTTTTGTAGCATGTTGAATATTAAGTTTGGGTCAGATTCAACAGTATATACATGAGTTACAGCAATTTCCTTTTGTATTTGTATTAATAGCATGCTTTAGCTCTTAGCTAAGTGTTGCTAGCATGTTTTAGCATGTTTGTAGCATGTTGCTAGCCTATTTACGACTTGTTAACGTTTTTCAATATGTTGCTAAGAGTCCGTAACAGTGTTAAACATGTCATTTCCTGTTGTCAGCAGGTGGCGCTATGACTATAACTGAATTTGTGCACTGACATGTGTTCAGGACCGGACTGTCATCAAACATGTGAAGTTTGAGGCAGATCGGACATCGTATGCCTGAGTTATAGCAACTTCCTTTTTCATGGCGAAACATCAAAGTTTGTCAGGCCGCCACGGACACGCCCATCGACGAAAACTCTAAAGCTTCGCAATTTAACATCGCAAAGGCCTTATGATGACACTCAGCAAATTTGAAGATTATCGGATAAAAACTGTAGGAGGAGTTCGTTAAAGTACGAGGCCTGAAAATGGCAAAAACTGCACAAAAATCGTACAGGAAATTCAATATAACGGACTTCCTGTTGGGTTTCGGATGTTGCACCAGGAGACTTTTTTGTAGGTATTGGTGTGTTACATATGTGTACCGAGTTTCGTACATGTACGTGAAACGTAGCTCGAGGCGCACTCCGTTGAAATTTTATAGGTGGCGCTATCGAGCCATTTTGCCACGCCCACTTTTTAAAACCATATCAGATGTAAATTTTCGCCAGGTCTGATGCATGTGCAAAGTTTCGTGAGTTTTCGGGCATGTTTAGGCCCTCAAAAAGACTTTTCATTTTGGAGAAGAAGAAGAAGAAGAAGAATTAAAGCTGCGAGCAGCGATGAACGGGCCCTCGCACCCGGGCTCACCGCCGACCGGTGGCTTCAGGAAATCAGCAAACGGTGGGCAGTATGCTTTTAATACAGTAAATGTAGGAGAAATATGTCAAAGTCACTTAAATGTGCCAAACTTGCCGCTGCCAGCTGGTGGCGCTATGCCTATAACTGATTATTGGCATGTAGATGTGTTCAGGCCAGCACTATTATCAAACATATGAAGTTTGGTGCAGATTGACCTTGGTATGTTTGAGTTAGTGAAATATATGAGATATCCTGCTGCCAACAGGTGGCGCTATGATAATATCTGAATATTGGTCTTTAGGTGTCTTCAGGCCAGGACTCTTACCAAACCTGTGAATTTTGTAGCAGATCAGACATTTTCAGGCTAAGTTATAACCACTTCTATGTCTATGCAGAAACATCAAACTTTGTCAGGCCACCACGGACATGCCCTTTAATGAAAACTCAAGATCTTCACAATTTAACATCTCTAAGGCTTCAAGATCAGACTGACCAAATATAATGTTGATTTAACTAAATGCAATCAATGCAAGGACTTCAGATAAATGCCAACTGTGAACCAGTATGCTACAAATGATGATAAGAACATGATTCATGATGATAGCAAAATGTTATTATTGCTTCCTTTACATCCACCACTTCTGCTTAAATGTCATTGTTACCTATCTGTACAATTTTTGTGTGGATATTGCTTTGCTGGTGACTCCTGTTATAAGACATCACTCTTAAGTGCTACATAACTAAGAATCAATAAGGAAGACGGTGCCCAGTTGGCACATGCATTCACAGTAACTCTCTGCTAGTTTGGATTTTAAGTTTACAGAATTGAAAGGGTTACACTTTAAAATCAACACACAGGCACATACACACAAAATATAAAATGTTGCCATCCAGTTTCATTTGTTAAAATTAACTATATTAGTTAACATGACCAATAAATAAATAGCATTTATTAATGTTAATTAATATTAAGCTAAAAAAAGTATTCATATAAAGTTTATGTACTGTGAATTAACATGAACATGAACACAGTTCATGTGGGTGTACAGCAATACACAATAAAGTGCTCTATAAACTCTTCATTCTTTCAAAATATCTTTAAAAATCAAGTTGAGTATTTTAACGGGGTGATATATATTTATAACTGATCTTAAAATTATGGTTTTCAGATGTTTTGAAGAAATTAACAGTAACGTTTGTTTTGTTGTCAAAGTTTGTCATATTTTTTTATTATTATTATTTTATATTCAATAAATAACACTATGTAAATATTGTCTATCAATGAAGATAAATTGATCACGCTAAAAAGTTGTATTTTTTTAATCTTTTGCTATGTGACTGAATAGGACAAGTTCATGGTACAGTTAAGTAAAAAATAAATAAAAAACAACAACTGCAAAATACGAACAATGAAAGACTAAGTGACCCTTTATATTTTCTCAAAATATCAGACTCTCAAAGATCAGACATATTTATGTAATTAAAATACATATGTGCATTTTTTGTTCAAAGATGGTCTGTAGGATGGCTCTCTACTCTGTCACCCTCTCTGCCTCTCACCCCTCCCCCCTGCAATAATGAGCTTCTCTGTGCCTGACTGAACGCACACACATACTGTAGAGACATTCACCAGAGTGACAGCAGGTTTCTGAGTTATTTTTTTAATTTTCTTTAATTCATTGAAGCTTGTATAAAATTAATATTTCCAGCACTTGCTCAGAATGATTAGATCTCTGTGTGAAAAAAGTTTTAAAGAGTTTGGATGCTGCACTTTAAAGATATAAAAAATTAGGGTTATGTTTTTTACTATATCTTTAAAAAATCACCACGTCAACACCGTTCGAGATATCCAAAATCCGCTCGCAATTTAACATCTTCAGAATCTTCTCTTCATGTTAAAAAAGTTTGGTGTGAACAGCTGGTTGTTCTTAGGAGTAGTGTGAATTTGTTTACTACCTGATTTTTCAAAAAATCCACCTTCAAATCAAAATAGCCGGCTTTCTGTTGGTCTTAGCTAATGAGTTTGATTTAGAAAGTTGTCCAGATTGATGAGAACAATATATGTACAGAGTTTGGTGACTGTAGGAAAAACTAACCCCCCAACTTTTGTCAAAAGATGGCGCTATAGAGTGCCTGCTCCACGCCCATTTATGACCTTTTGCCAGTGTCTAACTATCATTAATATTGATGTGTGTGTTGAGTTTCATGAAATTCTAAGCATGTTATCTGCCTCGAAAAGACAGGAATGTAATTTTAAAGTTTGTCACGTTGCCATGGCAACAGCATTTGATTTATCATCGACCCCTTTACATATTCTTATCGGCCGTGTTTTGACATGATTTTGATGAAGTTTAAAGAAAATCGAGTAAAATTAAGAGGCTGATTTCAAAGCATTTTGAAAATGACACGTTTCCTGCTGCCAGTTGGTGGCGCTATAACTTTGACTCATAATAGTCACATTTATGGAATCGGCATCATACAAGGAACAAACTGGTGAAGTTTCATCAGAATCAGGCAATGTGTGCAACAGTTATTAGACACTTCCTGTTTCTCATTTCTCGCCATAACTTTGTCGCCTTGCCACGGCCAAACCGTTCGAGATATCAAAAATCTCCTCGCAATTTAGCGTCCCCAATGTCTTGAGATCATGCTGACCGAGTTTGGTGACAATCCCATGGAATTCCTGGGAGGAGTACGTTAAATTCCAGAGCATGCGCTTTTTAAACAGCCCTAAATATCTCACTTCCTGTTGCGTGGAGCCCATGACGTAGAGTACAAAAGTTGTTCAGCTCGATGAGTTCTATATGTGTACCGAGTTTCATATGAGTACGTGCAAGTATGTGTGCGCAGTACATCAAGTTTTCAAACTGTGTTCCAGGGGGCGCTGTAGAGGCCCTGAACCACGCCCGGGTCCCAGCCTCTGTGGCGTCCGGACGACGGCAGATTCCAACGTGTGTGCAAATTTTCAAGAGTTTTTGAGTATGTTAAGGCCCCCAAAAGTGCCCCAACGGTTGAAAAAAAAAAAAAAAAAAAAAAATTAAAGCTGCAAGCAGCGATGAACGGGCCCTCGCACACGGGCTCACCGCCGACCGGTGGCTTTTGGAACACAGCTAATGGTGGGGAGTATGCATTTAATCCGGTAAAAATAGGAAAAATTATGTCAAAGTCACTTAAATGTGCCAAATTTCCTGCTGCCAGCTGGTGGCGCTATGCCTATAACTGACTATTGGCATGTAGATGTGTTCAGGCTGGCACTTTCATCAAACATATGAAGTTTGGTGCAGATTGACCTTGGTATGTTTGAGTTAGTGAAAGATATGATATATCCTGCTGCCAACAGGTGGCGCTATGATAATATCTGAATATTGGCCTTTAGGTGTCTTCAGGCCAGGACTCTTACAAAATCTGTGAAGTTTGAGGCAGATCGGACATTTTATGGCTGAGTTATAACAACTTCTATGTACATGGCGAAACATCAAACTTTGTGACGCCGCCACGGACACGCCCTTTAACGAAAACTCAAGATCTTTGCAATTTAACATCTCCTAAGTCCTCTAGATCAGTATGACCAAATATAATGTTGATATCATTAAATCTCTAGGAGGAGTTTGATACAAGTCATTTCCTGTTGCCAACAGGTGGCGCTATGATTATAATAGAATATAGGCCTTCAGATGTGTTCAGGCCAGGACTCTTATCGAATATTTGAAGTTTGAGGCAAATCGGACATTTTATGGCTGAGTTATTACAAGTTTTACATCCATGGCGAGACCTCGAAATTTGTCAGGCCGCCACGGACACGCCCTTTACCGAAAACTCAAGATCTTCACAATTTAACATCGCTAAGGCCTTTATATTAGACTGACCGATTTTGGTGTTGATCTGTATAAATCTCTAGAAGGAGTTGGTTGTAGAGTACAGCATGACACTTCCTGTTGCCTGCAGGTGGCGCTATGACTATAACTGAATATGGGCATGTAGATGTCTTCAGGTCAGGAGTGTTATCACACATGTGAAGTTTGGGACAGATCGGACATTTTATGCCTAAGTTATAGCAACTTCCTTTTTCATGGCGAAACATCGAAATTTGCGAGGCCGCCACGGACACGCCCTCCGATGAAAACTCTAGATATTCACAATTTAACGTCACAAAGGGCTTTAGACTAGACTCTGCAAATTTGGCGTTGATCTGAATAAATCTGTAGGAGGAGTTCGTTCAAGTACGACACCTGAAAAAGGCAAAAATGACACAAATTTTGCTGAGAATATTAATATTAACCGACTTCCTGTTGGGTTCCGGATTTTGTTCCAAGAGGCTTTTTTGTAGGTATTGGTGAGTTACACGTGTGTACCGATTTCGGTGCATGTACGTGAATCACAGCTGAAAGCGCACACCGCTGAACGTCTAAAGGTGGCGCTGTCGAGCCATTTTGCCACACCCACTTCTGAAACCCAAATCAGACGTAAATTTTCGCCAGGTTTGATGTGTGTGCAAAGTTTTGTGAGTTTTCGGGAATGTTTAGGTCCTCTAAAATGCGATTCACTTTGGAGAAGAAGAAGAATAATAATAATAATAATAAACGGAGCAGATTCAATAGGGTCCTCACACCATCGGTGCTCGGGCCCTAATAATAATTAAAGCTGCAAGCAGCGATGAACGGGCCCTCGCACCCGGGCTCACCGCCGACCAGTGGCTTTAGGAAAACAGCAAACGGTGGGCAGTATGCTTTTAATACAGTAAATATAGGAGAAATATGTCATAAGTCACTTAAATGTGCCAAATTTCCAGCTGCCAGCTGGTGGCGCTATGCCTATCACTGATTATTGGCATGTAGATGTGTTCAGGCCAGCACTATTATCAAACATTTGAAGTTTGGTGCAGATTGATTTTGGTATGTTTGAGTTAGTGAAAGATATGATATATACTGCTGCCAACAGGTGGCGCTATGATAATATCTGAATATTGGCCTTTAGGGGTCTTCAGGCCAGGACTCTTACCAAACCTGTGAAGTTTGAGGCAGATCGGACATTTTATGGCTGAGTTATGACAACTTCTATATCCATGGCGAAACATCAAAATTTGTCAGGCCGCCACAGACACGCCCTTTAACCGAAACTCAAGATCTTCACAATTTAACATCTCTAAGACCTCTAGATCAGACTGACCAAATTTACTGTTGATAGCATTTAATCTGTAGGAGGAGTTTGCTACAAGTCATTTCCTGTTACCAACAGGTGGCGCTGTGATTATAACAGAATATTGGCTTTCAGATGTTTTCAGGCCAGGACTTTAATCGAACATGTGAAGTGTGAGGCAAATCGGACATTTTATGGCTGAGTTATAACAAGTTTTATATCCATGGCGAGACCTCGAAATTTGTCAAGCCGCCACGGACACGCCCTTCAACGAAAACTCAAGATCTTCACAATTTAACATCACTAAAGCCTTTATATAAGACTGACCGATTTTGGTGTTGATCTGTATAAATCTCTAGGAGGAGTTGGTTGTAGAGTACAGCATGTCACTTCCTGTTGCCTGCAGGTGGCGCTATGACTATAACTGAATATGGGCATGTAGATGTCATCAGGTCAGGAGTGTTATCACACATGTGAAGTTTGGGGCAGATCGGACATTTTATGCCTGAGTTATTGCAACTTCCTTTTTCATGGCGAAACATCGAAATTTGCCAGGCCGCCACGGACACGCCCTCCGATGAAAACTCTAGATCTTCGCAATTTAACTTCACAAAGGGCTTTAGATTAGATTCACCAAATTTGGCGTTGATCCGTATAAATCTCTAGGAGGAGTTCGTTCAAGTATGACGCCTGAAAATGGCAAAAATGACACAAATTTTGCTGAGAAAATTAATAATAACTGACTTCCTGTTGGGTTTTGGATTTTATCCCAAGAGGCTTTTTTGTAGGTATTGGTAAGTTACATGTGTGTACCGATTTTCGTGCATGTATGTGAATCACAGCTGAAAGCGCACACCGCGGAACGTGTAAAGGTGGCGCTATCGAGCCATTTTGCCACACCCATCTCTGAAACCCATATCAGACGTACATTTTCGCCAGGTTTGATGTGTGTGCAAAGTTTCATGAGTTTTCGGGTATGTTTAGGGCCTCAAAAATGCGATTCATTCCGGAGAAGAAGAATAATAATTAAAGCTGCAAGCAGCGATGAACGGGCCCTCGCACACGGGCTCACCGCCGACCGGTGGCTTTAGGAACACAGCAAATGGTGGGTAGTATGCTTTTAATACAGTAAAAATAGGAGAAATATGTCAAAGTCACTTAAATATGCCAAATTTCCTGCTGCCAGCTGGTGGCGCTATGCCTATAACTGATTATTGGCATGTAGATGTGTTCAGGCCACCACTTTCATCAAACATATGAAGTTTGGTGCAGATTGACCTTGGTATGTTTGAGTTAGTGAAAGATATGATATATCCTGCTGCCAACAGGTGGCGCTATGATAATATCTGAATTTTGGCCTTTAGGTGTCTTCAGGCCAGGACTCTTACCAAACCTGTGAAGTTTGAGGCAGATCGGACATTTTATGGCTGAGTTATAACAACTTCTATGTCCAAGGCGAAACATCAAACTTTGTCAGGCCGCCACGGACACGCCCTTTAACGAAAACTCAAGATCTTCGCAATTTAACATCTTTAAGGCCTCTAGATCAGAATGACCAAATATAATGTTGATATCATTAAATCTCTAAGAGGAGTTTGATACAAGTCATTTCCTGTTGCCAACAGGTGGCGCTGTGATTATAATAGAATGTTGGCCTTGAGATGTGTTCAGGCCAGGACTTTTATCGAATATGTGAAGTTTGAGGCAAATCGGACATTTTATGGCTGAGTTATAACAAGTTTTATATCCATGGCGAGACCTCGAAATTTGTCAGGCCGCCACGCACACGCCCTTTACCGAAAACTCAAGATCTTTACAATTTAACATCGCTAAAGCCTTTATATTAGACTGACCGTTTTTGGAGTTGATCTGTATAAATCTCTAGGAGGAGTTTGTTGCAGAGTACAGCATGACACTTCCTGTTGCCTGCAGGTGGCGCTATGACTATAACTGAATATGGGCATGTAGATGTCTTCAGGTCAGGAGTGTTATCACACATGTGAAGTTTGGTAAAGATCGGACATTTTATGCCTAAGTTATAGCAACTTCCTTTTTCATGGCGAAACATCGAAATTTGCGAGGCCGCCACGGACACGCCCTCCGATGAAAACTCTAGATCTTCACAATTTAACGTCACAAAGGGCTTTAGATTAGACTCACCAAATTTGGTGTTGATCGGAATAAATCTCTAGGAGGAGTTCGTTCAAGTATGACACCTGAAAATGGCAAAAATGACACAAATTTTGCTGAGAAAATTAATAATAACCGACTTCCTGTTGGGTTTCGGATTTTATCTCAAGAGGCTTTTTTGTAGGTATTGGTGTGTTACATGTGTGTACCGATTTTTGTGCATGTACGATAATCACAGCTGAATGCGCACACCGCGGAACGTGTAAAGGTGGCGCTATTGAGCCATTTTGCCACACCCACTTCTGCAACCCATATCAGATGTCCATTTTCGCCAGGTCTGATGTGTGTGCAAAGTTTAGTTAGTTTTCGGGTATGTTTAGGCCCTCAAAAATGCGATTCATTCCGGATAAGAAGAATAATAATAATAATTAAAGCTGCAAGCAGCGATGAACGGGCCCTCGCACACGGGCTCACCGCCGACCGGTGGCTTAGGAACACAGCAAATGGTGGGTAGTATGCTTTTAATACAGTAAAAATAGGAGATAATGTCAAAGTCACTTAAATGTGCCAAATTTCCTGCTGCCAGCTGGTGGCGCTATGCCTATAACTGATTATTGGCATGTAGATGTGTTCAGGCCACCACTTTCATCAAACATATGAAGTTTGGTGCAGATTGACCTTGGTATGTTTGAGTTAGTGAAATATATGATATATCCTGCTGCCAACAGGTGGCGCTATGATAATATCTGAATATTAGCCTTTAGGTGTCTTCAGGCCAGGACTCTTACCAAACCTGTGAAGTTTGAGGCAGATCGGACATTTTATGGCTGAGTTATAACAACTTCTATGTCCATGGCGAAACATCAAACTTTGTCACGCCACCACGGACACGCCCTTTAACGAAAACATAAGATCTTCGCAATTTAACATCTCTAAGGCCTCTAGATCAGACTGACCAAATATAATGTTGATATCATTAAATCTCTAGGAGGAGTTTGATACAAGTCATTTCCTGTTGCCAACAGGTGGCGCTGTGATTATAATAGAATATTGGCCTTCAGATGTGTTCAGGCCAGGACTCTTATCGAATATGTGAAGTTTGAGGCAAATCGGGCATTTTATGGCTGAGTTATAACAAGTTTTATATCCATGGCGAGACCTCGAAATTTGTCAGGCCGCCACGGACACACCCTTTACCGAAAACTCTAGATCTTTACAATTAAACATCGCTAAGGCCTTTATATTAGACTGACCGATTTTGGTGTTGATCTGTATAAATCTCTAGGAGGAGTTGGTTTTATAGTACAGCATGACACTTCCTGTTGCCTGCAGGTGGCGCTATGACTATAACTGAATATGGGCATGTAGATGTCATCAGGTCAGGAGTGTTATCACACACGTGAAGTTTGGGACAGATCGGACATTTTATGCCTAAGTTATAGCAACTTCCTTTTTCATGGCGAAACATCGAAATTTGCTAGGCCGCCACAGACACGCCCTCCGATGAAAACTCTAGATCTTCACAATTTAACGTCACAAAGGGCTTTAGATTAGACTCACCAAATTTGCTGTTGATCGGAGTAAATCTCTAGGAGGAGTTCGTTCAAGTATGATGCCTGAAAATGGCAAAAATGACACACATTTTGCTAAGAAAATTAATAATAACCGACTTCCTGTTGGGTTTCGGATTTTGTCCCAGGAGGCTTTTTTGTAGGTATTGGTGAGTTACATGTGTGTACCGATTTTCATGCATGTACGTGAATCATAGCTGAAAGCGCACACCGCGGAACGTGTAAAGGTGGCGCTATCGAGCCGTTTTGCCACACCCATCTCTGAAACCCATATCAGACATCCATTTTCGCCAGGTTTGATGTGTGTGCAAAGTTTCATGAGTTTTCGGGTATGTTTAGGCCCTCAAAAATGCGATTCATTCCGGAGAAGAAGAATAATAATAATAATAATAAACGAAGCAGATCCAATAGGGTCCTCACACCATCGGTGCTCGGGCCCTAATTAAAGCTGCAAGCAGCGATGGTAGGGCCCTCGCACTCGGGCTCACCGCCGATCGGTGGCGAATGGTGGGCACTATGCTATTAACATAGTAAATGTAGGAGGAATATGTCAAAGTCATTGATATGTGCCAATCTTCCTGCTGCCAGCTGGTGGCGATATGCCTATAACTGAATATTGGCATGCAGATGTGTTCAGGCCAGTGCTTTTATCAAACATATGAAGTTTGGTGAAGCTTGAACATGGCATGCTTGAGTGTAAGTCATGACATATCCTGCTGCCAACAGGTGGCGCTATTACAAAATATTGGCTTTTAGATGTCTTCAGGCCAGGACTATTGGCAAACATGTCAAGTTTGGTGCAAATTGTACATTGCATGCTTAAGTTAGTGTAAAACAAGTAATTTGCTGTTGCCAGCTGGTGGCGCTATGACTATAACTAAATATTGGCATGTAAATGTATTCAGGCCAAGACTCTTATCAAACATATTAAGTTTGGGGCTGATTGGACATTGCACGCCTGAGTTACAGTAACTTCCTGTTTCATTGCATTAAGAGTATGCTTTAGCACTTAGCTAAATGTTGCTAACATGTTTCTAGCATGTTGCTACCCTATTTAACACTTGTTGATATTTTTAAAATGTTGCTGGGCATCCACAACAGTATTAAACATGTGACTTCCTGTTGCCAGCAGGTGGCACTATGACTATAACTGAATATGGGCATGGGCTTGTGTTCAGACCAGGACTCTTATCAAACATATTAAGCTTGGGTCAGATTGGACATTGTATGCATGAGTTACACTTATTTTTCTTTGTATTAATATCATGCTTTAGCTCTCAGCTAAGTGTTGCTAGCATGTTTTAACATGATTCTAGCATGATGCTAGCCTATTTAAAACTTGCTGACGCTTTTTATTATGTTGCTAGGAGTCCGTAACACCATTAAACGTCACTTCCTGTTGTCAGTAGGTGGCGCTATGACTATAACTGAATATTGGCATGTAGATATCTTCAGGACAGGACTGTTATCAAACATGTGAAGTTTGGGGCTGATTGGACATTGCATGTCTGAGTTACAGTAACTTCCTGTTTTATGTCTTTAACAACATGCTTTAGCACTAAGTAAGTGTTGCTAGCATGTTTGAGTACGTTTTAAACTAGTTTAGCACTCAATGGCTTTTTTAGTGTGTTGCTAATAGTGTGTCACAGTGTTAAACATGTCACTTCCTGTTGACAGTAGGTGGCGCTATAACTATAACTGAATATTGGCATGTAGATATCTTCAGGCCAGGACTGTTATCAAACATGTGAAGTTTGGGGCTGATTGGACATTGCATGCCTGAGTTACAGTAACTTCCTGTTTCATTGCATTAAGAGTATGCTTTAGCACTTAGCTAAATGTTGCTAACATGTTATAGCATGTTTCTAGCATGTTGCTACCCTGTTTAACAGTTGTTGAATTTTTTAAAAATGTTGCTAGGCATCCACAACAGTATTAAACATGTGGCTTCCTGTTACCAGCTGGTAGCGCTATGACTATAACTGAATACGGGCATGGGCGTGTGTTTAGGCCAGGATTCTTATCAAACATGTTAAGTTTGGGGCTGATTGGACATTGTATGCCTGAGTTAGAGTAACTTCCTGTTTCATTGTATTATTAGCATGCTTTAGCATATTAGCTAAGTGTTGCTAGCATTCTTTATTATTTTTGTAGCATGTTGAATATTAAGTTTGGGTCAGATTCAACATTATATACATGAGTTACAGCAATTTCCTTTTGTATTTGTAATAATAGCATGCTTTAGCTCTTAGCTAAGTGTTGCTAGCATGTTTTAGCATGTTTGTAGCATGTAGCTAGCCTATTTAAGACTTGTTAACGCTTTTCAATATGTTTCTAGGAGTCCGTAACAGTGTTAAACATGTCATTTCCTGTTGTCAGCAGGTGGCGCTATGACTATAACTGAATATGGGCACTGACGTGTGTTCAGGACCGGACTGTCATCAAACATGTGAAGTTTGAGGCAGATCGGACATCGTATGCCTGAGTTATAGCAACTTCCTTTTTCATGGCGAAACATCAAAGTTTGTCCGACCGCCACGGACACGCCCTTCGACGAAAACTCTAAAGCTTCGCAATTTAACATCGCAAAGGCCTTATGATGACACTCAGCAAATTTGAAGATGATCGGATAAAAACTGTAGGAGGAGTTCGTTAAAGTATGAGGCCTGAAAATGGCAAAAACTGCACAAAAATCGTACAGGAAATTCAATATAACGGACTTCCTGTTGGGTTTCGGATGTTGCACCAGGAGACTTTTTTGTAGGTATTGGTGTGTTACATATGTGTACCGAGTTTCGTACATGTACGTGAAACGTAGCTCGAGGGGCACTCCGTTGAAATTTTATAGGTGGCGCTATCGAGCCATTTTGCCACACCCACTTTTGAAAACCATATCAGATGTAAATTTTCGCCAGGTCTGATGCGTGTGCAAAGTTTCGTGAGTTTTCGGGCATGTTTAGGCCCTCAAAAAGACTTTTCATTTTGGAGAAGAAGAAGAAGAAGAAGAAGAATTAAAGCTGCAAGCAGCGATGAACGGGCCCTCGCACCCGGGCTCACCGCCGACCGGTGGCTTTAGGAAAACAGCAAACGGTGGGCAGTATGCTTTTAATACAGTAAATATATGAGAAATATGTCATAAGTCATTTAAATGTGCCAAACTTCCCATTGGCAGCTGGTGGCGCTATGCCTATAAATAGCATGTAGATGTGTTCAGGCCAGCACTATTATCAAACATATGAAGTTTGGTGCAGATTGACCTTGGTATGTTTGAGTTAGTGAAAGATATGATATATCCTGGTGTCAACAGGTGGCGCTATGATAATATCTGAATATTGGCCTTTAGGTGTCTTCAGGCCAGGACTCCTACCAAACCTCTGAAGTTTGAGGCAGATCAGACATTTTATGGCTGAGTTATTACACCTATGTCCATGGCAAAACATCAAACTTTGTCAGGCCGCCACGGACACGCCCTTTACTGAAACTCAAGATCTTCACAATTTAACATCTCTAAGGCCTCTAGATCAGACTGACCAAATATAATATTGATTTCATTAAATGTCTAGGAGGAGTTTGCTATAAACCTAATCCCCTGCAAGGACTTCAGATAATGCCAACTGTGAGCCAAATGTGAACATTTTCACTATATTCTGATGATGATGATAAGAACATGTAATTCATGATGATAACAAAATGTTATTATTGCTTGCATTACATTCACCACTTCTGCTTAAATCGTTACCTATCTGTACAATTTGTATGTGGATATTGCTTTGCTGGTGACTCCTGTTATAAGACATCACTCTTAAGCGCTACATAACTAAGAATCAATAAGGAAAACGGTGCACAGTTGGCAAATGCATTCACAGTAACCCTCTGCTAGTTTGGATTTTAAGTTTACTGAATTGAAAGGGTTACACTTTAAAATCAACACAGAGACACATACACACAAAATATAAAATGTTGCCATCCAGTTTCATTTGTTAACATTAACTATATTAGTTAACATGAACAATAATTAAATAGCATTTATTAATGTTAATTAATATTAAGCTAAAAAAAAAGTATTCATATATTGTTTAAAGGTAAATTAGTTTATGTACTGTGAATTAACATGAACATGAACACAGTTCATGTGGGTGTACAGCAATACACAAAGTGCTCTATAAACGCTTAATTCTTTCAAAATATCTTTAAAAATCAAGTTGAGTGTTTTAATGGGGCGATATATATATAACTGATCTTAAAATGATGGTTTTCGGATGTTTTGAACAGATAACAGCAAAGTTTGTTTTGTTGTCAAAGTTTGTCTTGAAATTTTTAATTATTATAATTTTATATTCAATAAATAACACTATGAAAATATTGTCTACAATGAAGATTATTCACTCATGCTTAAAAGTTGTATTTTTCTTAATCTTTTGCTATGTGACTGAATAGGACAAGTTCATGGTACAGTTCAGTAAAAATAAATAAAAAACAACAACTGCAAAATACAAACAATGAAAGATTTAATGACCCTTTATATTTTCTCAAAATATCAGACATATTTATGTCGATTACGCTACAGCAATGTGCATCTTCCTCAAAGATGGTCTTAAGCAAAACAGCATGTTCCACTGGTCTCTCTCCCTTACACCCCTCCCCCCTTCAGTCACTCTTCAGTGACTCAATGGTGACTGAACACAGACAGGCACAGGCAGAGTGACAGCAGGTTTCTAATTTCTTTTTTTAATTTTCTTTAATTCATAGAAGCTTGTATAAAATTGATATTTACACCACTTGCTCAGAATGATAAGATCTCTGTGTGAAAAAAGTTGTAAAGAGTTTGGATGCTGCACTTTAAAGATATAAAAAAATTACGGTTATGTTTTTTTCCTACATCTTTAAAAAATCACCACGTCAACACCGTTCAAGATATCCCAAATTCGCTCGCAATTTAACATCTTCAGAATCTTCTCTTCATGTTAAAAAAGTTTGGTGTGAATACCTTATTTTTCTTAGAAGGAGTGTGAATTTGTTTACAGCCTGATTTTTCCAAAAATCCACATTCAAATCAAAATAGCCGGCTTCCTGTTGGTCTTAGCTAATGAGTTTGATTTAGAAAGTTGTCCAGATTGATGAGAACAATATATGTACAGAGTTTGGTGACTGTAGGAAAAACTAACCCCCCAACTTTTGTCAAAAGATGGCGCTATAGAGTGCCTGCTCCACGCCCATTTATGACCTTTTGCCAGTGTCTAACTATCATTAATATTGACGTGTGTGTTGAGTTTCATGAAATTCTAAGCATGTTATCTGCCTCGAAAAGACAGGAATCTAATTTTAAAGTTTGACACGTTGCCATGGCAACAGCATTTGATTTATCATCGACCCCTTTACATATTCTCATCGGCCGTGTTTTGACATGATTTTGATGAAGTTTGAAGAAAATCAAGTAAAATTAAGAGGCTGATTTCAAAGGATTTTGAAAATGACACGTTTCCTGCTGCCAGTTGGTGGCGCTATAACTTTGACTCATAATAGTCACATTTATGGAAGCGGCATCATACAACAAACAAACCGGTGAAGTTTCATAAGAATCAAGCAATGTGTGCAACAGTAATTAGACACTTCCTGTTTCTCATTTCTCGCCATAACTTTGTCGCCTTGCCACGGCCAAACCGTTTGAGATATCAAAAATCTGCTCGCAATTTAGCGTCCCCAATGTCTTGAGATCATGCTGACCGAGTTTGGTGACAATCCTCTGGAAACCCTGGGAGGAGTACGTTAAATTCCAGAGCATGCGCTTTTTAAACAGCCCTAAATATCTCACTTCCTGTTGTGTTCAGCCCATGACATAGAGTACAAAAGTTGTTTGGCTCAGTGAGATCTATATGTGTACCGAGTTTCATATCAATACGTGCAAGTATGTGTGCGCAGTACATCAAGTTTTCAAACTGTGTTCCAGGGGGCGCTGTAGAGGCCCTGAACCACGCCCGGGTCCCAGCCTCTGTGGCGTCCTGATGGCCGCAGATTCCGACGTGTGTGCAAATTTTCAAGAGTTTTTGAGTATGTTAAGGCCCCCAAAAGTGCCCAGAAGGTTTAAAAAAATAAAAAAAAAAAAAAAAATAAGAACCCTTAGAAGAACAATAGGGCCTTCGCCCTTTTGGGCTCGGGCCCTAATTAAAGCTGCGAGCAGCGATGAACGGGCCCTCGCACCCGGGCTCACCGCCGACCGGTGGATTCAGGAAATCAGCAAACGGTGGGCAGTATGCTTTTAATACAGTAAATATAGAAAAAAAATCTGTCATAAGTCATTTAAATGTGCCAAACTTGCTGCTGAAAGATGGTGGCGCTATGCCTGTAACTAATTATTGGCATGTAGATGTGTTCAGGCCATCACTATTATCAAACATATGAAGTTTGGTGCAGATTGACCTTGGTATGTTTGAGTTAGTGAAAGATATGATATATCCTGCTGCCAACAAGTGGCGCTATGATAATATCTGAATATTGGTCTTTAGGTGTCTTCAGGCCAGGACTCTTACCAAACCTGTGAATTTTGTGGCAGATCAGACATTTTATGGCTAAGTTATAACAACTCAATGAAAACTCAAGATCTTCACAATTTAACATCTCTAAGGCCTCAAGATCAGACTGACCAAATATAATGTTGATTTAATTAAATGCAATCAATGCAAGGACTTCAGATAATGCCAACTGTGAACCAATATGCTAAATTTTCCCTATACTCTGATGATGATGATAAGAACATGATTCATGATGATAACAAAATGTTATTATTGCTTGCTTTACGTCCACCACTTCTGCTTAAATGTCATCGTTACCTATCTGTACAATTTTTGTGTGGATATTGCTTTGCTGGTGACTCCTGTTATAAGACATCACTCTTAAGCGCTACATAACTAAGAATCAATAAGGAAGACGGTGCCCAGTTGGCACATGCATTCACAGTAACCCTCTGCTAGTTTGGATTTAAAGTTTACAGAATTGAAAGGGTTAGACTTTAAAATCAACACACAGACACATACACACAAAATATAAAATGTTGCCATTCAGTTTTATTTGTTAGCATTAACTATATTAGTTAACATGACCAATAAATAAATAGCATTTATTAATGTTAATTAATATTAAGCGAAAAAAGTATTCATATATAATTTATGTACTGTGAATTAACATGAACATGCACACAGTTCATGTGGGTGTACAGCAATACACAATAAAGTGCTCTATAAACGCTTCATTCTTTCAAAATATCTTTAAAAACAAGTTGAGTATTGAAAGGGGCGATATATATATATAATCATCTTAAAATTTTATAATTTTCAGATGTTTTGAACAGATAACAGCAAAGCTTGTTTTGTTGTCCAAGTTTGTCTTGAAGTTGTTAATTTAAATTTTATATTCAATAAATAACACTATGAAAATAAATGTCTATCAATGAAGATAAATCGCTAATGCTAAAAGTTTAATTTTTCTTAATCTTTTGCTATGTGACTGAATAGGACAAGTTCATGGTATAGTTCAGTAAAAAAATAAAAAAATAAAAAAACAACAACTGCAAAATACAAACAATGAAAGACTTAGTGACCCTTTATATTTTCTCAAAATATCAGACTCTCAAAGATCAGACGTATTTATTTCGATTACACTATATATATATATGTGCATTTCTCAAAGATGGTCTATAAGCAAGATAGCATGTTTCACTTTCTACCCCTCTCTCCCTCTCTGCCTCTCACCCCTCCCCCCTGCAATAATGAGCTTCTCTGTGCCTGACTCAACGCACACACATACTGTAGAGACATTCACCAGAGTGACAGCAGGTTTCTGAGTTCTTTTTTAAATTTTCTTTAATTCATAGAAGCTTGTATACATTTTTTATTTCCAGCACTTGCTCAGAATGATTAGATCTCTGTGTGAAAAAAGTTTTAAAGAGTTTGGATGCTGCACTTTAAAGATATAAAAATATTTTTTACTATATCTTTAAAAAATCACCACGTCCACACCGTTCAAGATATCCAAAATCCGCTCGCAATTTAACATCTTCAGAATATTCTCTTCATGTTAAAAAAGTTTGGTGTGAACAGCTGGTTGTTCTTAGAAGTAGTGTGCATTTGTTTACAGCCTGATTTTTCCAAAAATCCACATTCAAATCAAAATAGCCGGCTTCCTGTTGGTCTCAGCTAATGAGTTTGATTTAGAAAGTTGTCCAAATTGATGAGATTAATATATGTACAGAGTGTGGTGACTGTAGGAAAAACTAACCCCCCAACTTTTGTCAAAAGATGGCGCTATAGAGTGCCTGCTCCACGCCCATTTATGACCTTTTGCCAGTGTCTAACTATCATTAATATTGATGTGTGTGTTGAGTTTCATGAAATTCTAAGCATGTTAACTGCCTCGAAAAGACAGGAATCTAATTTTAAAGTTTGACATGTTGCCATGGCAACAGCATTCGATTTATCATCGACCCCTTTACATATTCTCATCGGCCGTGTTTTGACATGATTTTGATGAAGTTTAAAGAAAATCGAGTAAAATTAAGAGGCTGATTTCAAAGCATTTTGAAAATGACACACTTCCTGCTGCCAGTTGGTGGCGCTATAACTTTGACTCATAATAGTCACATTTATGGAATCGGCATCATACAACGAACAAACTGGTGAAGTTTCATCAGAATCAGGCAATGTGGTCAACAGTTATTAGACACTTCCTGTTTCTCATTTCTCGCCATAACTTTGTCGCCTTGCCACGGCCAAACCGTTCGAGATATCAAAAATCTCCTCGCAATTTAGCATCCCCAATGTCTTGAGATCATGCTGACCGAGTTTGGTGACAATCCCATGGAATTCCTGGGAGGAGTACGTTAAATTCCAGAGCATGCGCTTTTTAAACAGCCCTAAATATCTCACTTCCTGTCAGGTGGAGCCTATGACATAGAGTACCAAAGTGGTTTGGCTCAGTGAGATCTATATGTGTACGGAGTTTCATATCAATACATGCAAGTATGTGTGCGCAGTACATCAAGTTTTCAAACTGTGTTCCAGGGGGCGCTGTAGAGGCCCTGAACCACGCCCGGGTCCCAGCCTCTTTGGCGTCCTGATGGCTGCAGATTCCGACGTGTGTGCAAATTTTCAAGAGTTTTTGAGTATGTTAAGGCCCCCAAAAGTGCCCGGAAGGTTGAAAAAAAGAAAAAAAAAAAAAAAAAAAAAAAAATAATTAAAGCTGCAAGCAGCGTTGACCGGGCCCTCGCCGTCTGGCAGTCGCCATCCCGATAGCATCAGGAAAACGGTGCCCAGTTGGCACATGCATTCACAATAACCCTTTGGACTAACCCTAACTGTCTCTCCTCCTGTCTGACTCTTTCTCTTACCACCCATCCCACCTCCTTACACTCAGCCACTTACCACACAAACACACACATAGAGTGCAGAGCAGAGTGAGATCAGATTTGTTTTTTAATTTTCTTTCATTCGTGGAGTTTTGTATAATTATGAAATGAACTGTGTTTAATCAGAATGAATAGTTATTTGTATGAAAAAAGTTTCAAAGAGTTAGGATGCTGCACTTTAAATATATAATAAATCATTGAAAATTGAAAATGGAAAATGAAATTCTAGGCACGCTATCTGCCTCAAAAACACAGGAAACAAATATTTGAATGTATATTGTATTTTTATTTATTTGCCATGGCAACAGCATTTGATGCATCAGGGACGCCTTTACAGACTCTCATCGGCCGTGTTTTTACATCATTCTGATGAAGTTTGAAGAAAATCGAGTACAAAAATATTGTTCGTTGTTCGTTCGTGAGTTAGTTCATTAACCAATGTTAACAAAAGAGACCCTATTTTAAATAGTTACCATGTTTTATGATCTACATCCATTTTTTAATATTATTTTAATGATCTATAAGCATCTGTGAAATAATTATAAACAAATATATTAAAAATAAATACATATTAACTTAGTTGATGTATTTGTTTCTCATTCTAATTAAGTGAACTGAGCAGTATAGTGTCATACTTATAAGATTTTTTATTCTATCAGTGAGATTGTATATATGTATATAAATCATATAATTTTTCCTTAAAAGATTAAAAAAAGATTTTAATGCTCTTTAAGCACCTATACAAAATAATTATGTAAAAGTACACTGACAGTACAGTCTATATCAACTGATTCTATGGATTATTTTCATTCTTATACACTGAGAATGAGCTAAATAGCATTAGAGGTCAAACGATTCCTTATCTTATGAGGACCTCTAGTGTTCATCCCTGGTATTAGAGTTTTAATCTGACAAATTTATGTGACACTTTTAATGTTTTTGGGGCCTCTGAGCATGATAACATTTTGAAACTACACGTATTTCCTAAGAATTTCTTGTTCTTTATATGTAAAAAGTTTTGATGAGTTAGAATAATGCAATTTAAAGATATATGAAAATAACTCTTCGTCTTTTTTATTGTTACTTTCATAAATCACCACATCAACACCGTTCAAGATGTCCCAAAGCCGTTCACAATTTAACATCTTCAGTATCTTGGCATCATGTTGACAAAGTTTGCTGTGAACTGTCTGATTCTGCTATGAGTGATATGAATTTATTCACAGCTATATTTAAAAACACAGGAAACAAATGTTAAAGTTTGACATGTTGCCATGGCAACAGCATTTGATGTATCAAGGACCCCTTCACAGATTCTCATCGGCCGTGTTTTGATATTATTCTGATGAAGTTTGAAGCAAATTGAGTAAAATTAAGAGGTTGATTTAAAAGCGTTTTGCAAGCAACACACTTCCTGCTGCCAGTTGGTGGCGCTATAACTTTGACTCATAATAGTCACATCTCTGTGATCGGTATCATACGACGAACAAACTGCTTAAGTTTGGTCAAAATCAGATAAAGTGTGTCAAAATTATTAGACATTTCCTGTTTCTCATTTCTCGCCATAATTTGTCGCCCTGCCAAGGCCAAACCGTTCGAGATACCAAAAATCCCCTGGCAATTTTGCTTTCCCAATATCTTGAGATCATGCTGACCGAGTTTGGTGGCCATCGGTGGAAAGGTCTAGGAGGAGTATTTCAAATTCCACAGCTTGATTTTTCCAAAAATCCATATTTAAATAAAAATAGCTGACTTCCTGTTGGTCGTAGCTAATGGGTGTAAATTAGAAAGTTGTCCGGCTTGATGAGTCCAATATATGTACCGAGTTTGGTGACTGTAGGACAAAGTAACCCCCCAACTTTTGTCAAAAGGTGGCGCTATGGAGCGCCTGCTCCACGCCCATTTATGGGCTTTTATCAGTGTTTAACTGTCATTAATACAGATGTGTGTGTTGAGTTTCATGAAATTCTAAGCATTTTAAGTGGCTCAAAAACACAAAAAACTAAAGTTAAAGTTTGACACGTTGCCATGGCAACATGATAAAAGTTATGGATAACGCCCTTCACAGATTCTTATCGGTCGTGTTTTGACATTATTGGGATGAAGTTTGAAACAAATTGAGTAAAATTAAGAGGCTGAGTTTAAAGCGTTTCAAAAACGTCACGCTTTCTGCTGCCAGTTGGTGGCGCTATAACTTTGACTCATAATAGTCACATCTCTGTGATCGGCATCAGACGATGAACAAACTGCTGAAGTTTGGTCAAAATCAGACAAAGTATGTCAAAGTTATTAGGCACTTCCTGTTTCTCATTTCTCGCCATAAATTTGTCGCCCCGTCACGGTCAAACCGTTCGAGATATCAAAAATCCCCTGGCAATTTTGCGTCCCCAATGACTTGAGATCATGCTGACCGTGTTTGGTGGCCATCGGTGGAAAGGCCTAGTAGGAGTATTTCAAATTCCATTGCATGCACTTTTTAGACATCCCTGAATAGCCGACTTCCTGTTTGGCAAAGCACGGACTATGAGTGTGAAATTTGTTCGGCCCGATGAGGTCTATATGTGTATGAATTTTGGTGACTGTAGGTCAACCGTTGTGCGCTCCAGAGCCCTTCAAAAGTCGCAATTTTTAACGCTGTGCCATGCCCCCCCCAGGTGACCCCCCCATGTCAAAGTCTGTCCGGCCCTGATGGCCGCAGCTTCCAATGTGTGTGCAAAGTTTCAAGAGTTTTCGTGTATGTTAAGGCCCCCGAAATCCCCCAAAACATTGAAAAAAAAATAATAATAATAATAATAATAATAATCCTTAGAAAAACAATAGGGCCTTCGCCCTTTTGGGCTCGGGCCCTAATAACCCTTAGAAGAACAATAGGGCCTTCGCCCTTTTGGGCTCGGGCCCTAATTAAAGCTGCGAGCAGCGATGAACGGGCCCTCGCACCCGGGATCACCGCCGACCGGTGGCTTCAGGAAATCAGCAAACGGTGGGCAGTATGCTTTTAATACAGTAAATGTAGGAGAAATATGTCAAAGTCACTTAAATGTGCCAAACTTGCCGCTGCCAGCTGGTGGCGCTATGCCTATAACTGATTATTGGCATGTAGATGTGTTCAGGCCAGCACTATTATCAAACATATGAAGTTTGGTGCAGATTGACCTTGGTATGTTTGAGTTAGTGAAATATATGAGATATCCTGCTGCCAACAGGTGGCGCTATGATAATATCTGAATATTGGTCTTTAGGTGTCTTCAGGCCAGGACTCTTACCAAACCTGTGAATTTTGTGGCAGATCAGACATTTTCAGGCTAAGTTATAACCACTTCTATGTCTATGCAGAAACATCAAACTTTGTCAGGCCACCACGGACATGCCCTTTAATGAAAACTCAAGATCTTCACAATTTAACATCTCTAAGGCTTCAAGATCAGACTGACCAAATATAATGTTGATTTAACTAAATGCAATCAATGCAAGGACTTCAGATAAATGCCAACTGTGAACCAGTATGCTACAAATGATGATAAGAACATGATTCATGATGATAGCAAAATGTTATTATTGCTTCCTTTACATCCACCACTTCTGCTTAAATGTCATTGTTACCTATCTGTACAATTTTTGTGTGGATATTGCTTTGCTGGTGACTCCTGTTATAAGACATCACTCTTAAGTGCTACATAACTAAGAATCAATAAGGAAGACGGTGCCCAGTTGGCACATGCATTCACAGTAACTCTCTGCTAGTTTGGATTTTAAGTTTACAGAATTGAAAGGGTTACACTTTAAAATCAACACACAGACACATACACACAAAATATAAAATGTTGCCATCCAGTTTCATTTGTTAAAATTAACTATATTAGTTAACATGACCAATAAATAAATAGCATTTATTAATGTTAATTAATATTAAGCTAAAAAAAGTATTCATATAAAGTTTATGTACTGTGAATTAACATGAACATGAACACAGTTCATGTGGGTGTACAGCAATACACAATAAAGTGCTCTATAAACTCTTCATTCTTTCAAAATATCTTTAAAAATCAAGTTGAGTATTTTAACGGGGTGATATATATTTATAACTGATCTTAAAATTATGGGTTTCAGATGTTTTGAAGAAATTAACAGTAACGTTTGTTTTGTTGTCAAAGTTTGTCATATTTTTTTATTATTATTATTTTATATTCAATAAATAACACTATGTAAATATTGTCTATCAATGAAGATAAATTGATCACGCTAAAAAGTTGTATTTTTTTTAATCTTTTGCTATGTGACTGAATAGGACAAGTTCATGGTACAGTTAAGTAAAAAATAAATAAAAAACAACAACTGCAAAATACGAACAATGAAAGACTAAGTGACCCTTTATATTTTCTCAAAATATCAGACTCTCAAAGATCAGACATATTTATGTAATTAAAATACATATGTGCATTTTTTGTTCAAAGATGGTCTGTAGGATGGCTCTCTACTCTGTCACCCTCTCTGCCTCTCACCCCTCCCCCCTGCAATAATGAGCTTCTCTGTGCCTGACTGAACGCACACACATACTGTAGAGACATTCACCAGAGTGACAGCAGGTTTCTGAGTTATTTTTTTAATTTTCTTTAATTCATTGAAGCTTGTATAAAATTAATATTTCCAGCACTTGCTCAGAATGATTAGATCTCTGTGTGAAAAAAGTTTTAAAGAGTTTGGATGCTGCACTTTAAAGATATAAAAAATTAGGGTTATGTTTTTTACTATATCTTTAAAAAATCACCACGTCAACACCGTTCGAGATATCCAAAATCCGCTCGCAATTTAACATCTTCAGAATCTTCTCTTCATGTTAAAAAAGTTTGGTGTGAACAGCTGGTTGTTCTTAGGAGTAGTGTGAATTTGTTTACTACCTGATTTTTCAAAAAATCCACCTTCAAATCAAAATAGCCGGCTTTCTGTTGGTCTTAGCTAATGAGTTTGATTTAGAAAGTTGTCCAGATTGATGAGAACAATATATGTACAGAGTTTGGTGACTGTAGGAAAAACTAACCCCCCAACTTTTGTCAAAAGATGGCGCTATAGAGTGCCTGCTCCACGCCCATTTATGACCTTTTGCCAGTGTCTAACTATCATTAATATTGATGTGTGTGTTGAGTTTCATGAAATTCTAAGCATGTTATCTGCCTCGAAAAGACAGGAATGTAATTTTAAAGTTTGTCACGTTGCCATGGCAACAGCATTTGATTTATCATCGACCCCTTTACATATTCTTATCGGCCGTGTTTTGACATGATTTTGATGAAGTTTAAAGAAAATCGAGTAAAATTAAGAGGCTGATTTCAAAGCATTTTGAAAATGACACGTTTCCTGCTGCCAGTTGGTGGCGCTATAACTTTGACTCATAATAGTCACATTTATGGAATCGGCATCATACAAGGAACAAACTGGTGAAGTTTCATCAGAATCAGGCAATGTGTGCAACAGTTATTAGACACTTCCTGTTTCTCATTTCTCGCCATAACTTTGTCGCCTTGCCACGGCCAAACCGTTCGAGATATCAAAAATCTCCTCGCAATTTAGCGTCCCCAATGTCTTGAGATCATGCTGACCGAGTTTGGTGACAATCCCATGGAATTCCTGGGAGGAGTACGTTAAATTCCAGAGCATGCGCTTTTTAAACAGCCCTAAATATCTCACTTCCTGTTGCGTGGAGCCCATGACATAGAGTACAAAAGTTGTTCAGCTCGATGAGTTCTATATGTGTACCGAGTTTCATATGAGTACGTGCAAGTATGTGTGCGCAGTACATCAAGTTTTCAAACTGTGTTCCAGGGGGCGCTGTAGAGGCCCTGAACCACGCCCGGGTCCCAGCCTCTGTGGCGTCCGGACGACGGCAGATTCCAACGTGTGTGCAAATTTTCAAGAGTTTTTGAGTATGTTAAGGCCCCCAAAAGTGCCCCAACGGTTGAAAAAATAAAAAAATAAAAAAAACAAAAAAAAAAACAAATAAGAATCCTTAGAAGAACAATAGGGCCTTCGCCCTTTTGGGCTCGGGCCCTAATAATAAACGGAGCAATTCCAATAGGGTCCTCGCACTGTAGTGCTCGGGCCCTAATTAAAGCTGCAAGCAGCGATGAACGGGCCCTCGCACCAGGGCTCACCGCCGACCGGTGGCTTTAGGAAAACAGCAAACGGTGGGCAGTATGCTTTTAATACAGTAAATGTAGGAAAAATATATCAAAGTCAGTTAAATGTGCCAAACCTCCTGCTGCCAGCTGGTAGCGCTATGCCTGTAACTGATTATTGACATGTAGATGTGTTCAGGCCAGCCCTTTCATCAAACATATGAAGTCTGGTGCAGATTGACCTTGGTATGTTTAAGTTAGTGCAAGATATGATATATCCTGCTGTCAATAGGTGGCGCTATGATGATATCTGAATATTGGCCTTAAGATGTCTTCAGGCCAGGACTCTTATCAAACATGTGAAGTTTGAGGCAGATTGGACATTTTATGGCTGAGTTATAACAACTTCTATGTCCATGACCAAACATCAAACTTTGTCAGGCCACCACGGACAAGCCCTTCAACGAAAACTCAAGATCTTCACAATTTAACATCTCTAAAGCCTTTTTATTAGACTGACCGATTTTGGTGTTGATCTGTATAAATCTCTTGGAGGAGTTTGTTGTAGAGTACAGCATGACACTTCCTGTTGCCAGCAGGTGGCGCTATGACTTTAACTGAATGTGGGAATGTAGATGTCTTCAGGTCAGGAGTGTTATCACACATGTTAAGTTTGGGACAGATCGGACATTGTATCCCTGAGTTATAGAAACTTCCTTTTTCATGGCGAAACATCGAAATTTGCGATACAGATTTGGACACGCCCTCCAATGAAAACTCTAGATCTTTGCAATTTACAGTCACAAAGTGCTTTAGATTACACTCAGCAAGTTTGGCGTTAATCCGGATAAATCTCTAGGAGGAGTTCCTTCAAGTACGAGGCCTGAAAATGGCAAAAATGACAAAATTTGCTGAGAAAATTAAAAATAACCGACTTCCTGTTGGGTGTCAAATTTTGCTCCAAGAGGCTTTTTTGTAGGTATTGGACCCTATTTTAAAAAGTTACCATGTTTTATGGTCTACAAGCATTTTTAAATATTATTTTAATAGTCTATAAGCATCTGTGAAATAATTATAAACAAATATATTAAAAATAAATACATATTAACTTAGTTGATTTTTTGGCCTTTTTGTATTTGTTTCTCATTCTAATTAAGTGAACTGAGCAGTATAGTGTCATACTTATAAGATACTTTGTTCTATCAGTCAGAGTGTATATATGTATTTAAATCACATAATTTTTCCTTAAAAGATACAAAAAATTTTTTAATGCTCTTTAAGCACCTATACAAAATAATTATGTAAAATTACACTGACAGTACAGTACATATCAACTGATTCTATGGATTATTGTCATTATTATACACTGACAATGAGCTAAATAGCATTAGAGGTCAAACGATTCCTTATCTTATGAGGACCTCTAGTGTTCATCCCTGGTATTAGAGCTTTAATCAGACGAATTTATTTGACACTTTTAATGTTTTTGGGGCCTCTGAGCATGATAACATTTTGAAACTACACGTATTTCCTAAGAATTTCTTGTTCTTTATATGTAAAAAGTTTTGATGAGTAAGAATAATGCAATTTAAAGATATATGAAAATAACTCTTCATCTTTTTTATTGTTACTTTCATAAATCACCACATCAACACCGTTCAAGATATCCCAAAGCCGTTCACAATATAGGGAACATTTTCCCTATATTCTGATGATGATGATAAGAACATGTAATTCATGATGATAACAAAATGTTATTATTGCTTGTTTTACGTCCACCACTTCTGCTTAAATGTCATCGTTACCTATCTGTTCAATTTGTGTGTGGATATTGCTTTGCAGGTGACTCCTGTTATAAGACATAGCTTTTAAGCGCTACATAACAAAGAATCAATTAGGAAAACGGTGCCCAGTTGGCACATGCATCAGTAACCCTCAGCCAGTTTGGAATTAAAGTTTACTGAATTGAAAGGGTTAAACTTTAAAATCAACACATAGACACATGCACACAATATATAAAATTGCCAACCAGTTTCATTTATTAACATTAACTATATTAGTTAACATGAACAATAATTAAATAGTATTTATTAATTTAAATTTTAAGCCAAAAAAAGTATTCATATATTGTTTAATGGTAAAATAGTATATTTTAACATTAGTTTATGTTCTGTGAATTAACATGAACATGAACACAGTTCATGTGGGTGTACAGCAATACACAAAGTGCTCTATAAACGCTTCTTTCTTTCAAAATATCTTTAAAAATCAAGTTGAGTATTGTAATGGGGTAATGGGTTTCACTCTCTCTCTTCCTTTCACCCCTCCCCCCTTCAGTCTCTCTTACTGTGACTCAACTACGCACACACACAGAGACCCAGAGTGACAGCAGGTTTCTGATTTCGATTTTTAATTTTCTTTAATTCATAGAAGCTTGTAAAAAAATTATATTTACAGCACTTGCTCAGAATGATAAGATCTCTGTGTGAAAAAAGTTGTAAAGAGTTTGGATGCTGCACTTTAAAGATATAAAAAAATTACGGTTATGTTTTTTACTACATCTTTAAAAAATCACCACGTCAACACCGTTCAAGATATCCCAAATCCGCTCGCAATTTAACATCTTCAGAATCTTCTCTTCATGTTAAAAAAGTTTGGTGTGAATACCTTATTTTTCTTAGAAGGAGTGTGAATTTGTTTACAGCCTGATTTTTCCAAAAATCCACATTCAAATCAAAATAGCCGGCTTCCTGTTGGTCTTAGCTAATGAGTTTGATTTAGAAAGTTGTCCAGATTGATGAGAACAATATATGTACAGAGTTTGGTGACTGTAGGAAAAACTAACCCCCCAACTTTTGTCAAAAGATGGCGCTATAGAGTGCCTGCTCCACGCCCATTTATGACCTTTTGCCAGTGTCTAACTATCATTAATATTGACGTGTGTGTTGAGTTTCATGAAATTCTAAGCATGTTATCTGCCTCGAAAAGACAGGAATCAAATTTTAAAGTTTGACACGTTGCCATGGCAACAGTATTTGATTTATCATCGACCCCTTTACATATTCTCATCGGCCGTGTTTTGACATTATTTTGATGAAGTTCAAAGAAAATAAAGTAAAATTAAGAGGCTGATTTCAAAGGATTTTGAAAATGACACGCTTCCTGCTGCCAGTTGGTGGCGCTATAACTTTGACTCATAATAGTCACATTTATGGAATCGGCATCATACAACAAACAAACTGGTGAAGTTTCATAAGAATCAAGCAATGTGTGCAACAGTAATTAGACACTTCCTGTTTCTCATTTCTCGCCATAACTTTGTCGCCTTGCCACGGCCAAACCGTTCGAGATATCAAAAATCCCCTCGCAATTTAGCTTCCCCAATGTCTTGAGATCATGCTGACCGAGTTTGGTGACAATCCTATGGAAACCCTGGGAGGAGTACGTTAAATTCCAGAGCATGCGCTTTTTAAACAGCCCTAAATATCTCACTTCCTGTTGCGTTCAGCCCATGACATAGAGTACAAAAGTTGTTTGGCTCAGTGAGATCTATATGTGTACCGAGTTTCATATCAATACGTGCAAGTATGTGTGCGCAGTACATCAAGTTTTCAAACTATGTTCCAGGGGGCGCTGTAGAGGCCCTGAACCACGCCCGGGTCCCAGCCTCTGTGGCGTCCGGACGACGGCAGATTCCAACGTGTGTGCAAATTTTCAAGAGTTTTTGAGTATGTTAAGGCACCCAAAAGTGCCCCAACGGTTGAAAAAAAAAAAAAAAAAAAAAAAAAAAAAAAAAAATAAGAATCCTTAGAAGAACAATAGGGCCTTCGCCCTTTTGGGCTCGGGCCCTAATTAAAGCTGCAAGCAGCGATGAACGGGCCCTCGCACATGGGCTCACCGCCGACCGGTGGCTTTAGGAACACAGCAAATGGTGGGTAGTATGCTTTTAATACAGTAAAAATAGGAAAAATATGTCAAAGTCACTTAAATGTGCCAAATTTCCTGCTGCCAGCTGGTGGCGCTATGCCTATAACTGATTATTGGCATGTAGATGTGTTCAGGCCACCACTTTCATCAAACATATGAAGTTTGGTGCAGATTGACCTTGGTATGTTTGAGTTAGTGAAAGATATGATATATCCTGCTGCCAACAGGTGGCGCTATGATAATATCTGAATATTGGCCTTTAGGTGTCTTCAGGCCAGGACTCTTACCAAACCTGTGAAGTTTGAGGCAGATCGGACATTTTATGGCTGAGTTATAACAACTTCTATGTCCATGGCGAAACATCAAACTTTGTCAGGCCGCCACGGACACGCCCTTTAACGAAAACTCAAGATCTTTACAATTTAACATCTCTAAGGCCTCTAGATCAGACTGAGCAAATATAATGTTGATATCATTAAATCTCTAGGAGGAGTTTGATACAAGTCATTTCCTGTTGCCAACAGGTGGCGCTGTGATTATAATAGAATATTGGCCTTCAGATGTATTCAGGCCAGGACTCTTATCGGATATGTGAAGTTTGAGGCAAATCAGACATTTTATGGCTGAGTTATAACAAGTTTTATATCCATGGCGAGACCTCGAAATTTGTCAGGCCGCCACGGACACGCCCTTTACCGAAAACTCAAGATCTTCACAATTTAACATCACTAAGGCCTTTATATTAGACTGACCGATTTTGGTGTTGATCTGCATAAATCTCTTGGAGGAGTTGGTTGTAGAGTACAGCATGACACTTCCTGTTGCCAGCAGGTGGCGCTATGACTATAACTGAATATAGGCATTTAGATGTCATCAGGTCAGGAGTGTTATAACACATGTAAAGTTTGGGACAGATCGGACATTTTATGCCTAAGTTATAGCAACTTCCTTTTTCATGGCGAAACATCGAAATTTGCGAGGCCGCCACGGACACGCCCTCCGATGAAAACTCTAGATCTTCGCAATTTAACGTCACAAAGGGCTTTAGATTGGACTCACCAAATTCGGCATTGATCCGAATCAATCTCTAGGAGGAGTTCGTTCAAGTACGAAGCCTGAAAATGGCAAAAATGACACAAATTTTGCTGAGAAAATGAAAAATAACCGACTTCCTGTTGGGTGTAAAATTTTGCTCCAAGAGGCTTTTTTGTAGGTATTGGTGTGTTACATGTGAGTCCCGATTTCCGTGCATGTACGTGAATCACAGCTGAAAGCGCACACCGCTGAACGTCTAAAGGTGGCGCTGTCGAGACATTTTGCCACACCCACTTCTGCAACCCATATCAGACGTAAATTTTCGCCAGGTTTGATGTGTGTGCAAAGTTTCATGAGTTTTCGGGTATGTTTAGGCCCTCAAAAATGCGATTCATTTTGAGAATAATAATAATAATAATAAACGGAGCAATTCCAATAGGGTCCTCACACCATCGGTGCTCGGGCCCTAATAAACGGAGCAGATCCAATAGGGTCCTCACACCATCGGTGCTCGGGCCCTAATTAAAGCTGCAAGCAGCGATGAACGGGCCCTCGCACCCGGGCTCACCGCCGACCAGTGGCTTTAGGAAAACAGCAAACAGTGGGCAGTATGCTTTTAATACAGTAAATGTAGGAAAAATAGATCAAAGTCACTTAAATGTGCCAAACTTCCTGCTGCCAGCTGGTGGCGCTATGCCTATAACTGATTATTGGCATGTAGATGTGTTCAGGCCAGCACTTTCATCAAACATATGAAGTTTGGTGCAGATTGACCTTGGTATGTTTAAGTTAGTGCAAGAAATGATATATCCTGCTGCCAATAGGTGGCGCTAGGATAATATCTGAATATTGGCCTTTAGATGTCTTCAGGCCAGGACTCTTACCAAACATGTGAAGTTTGAGGCAGATTGGACATTTTATGGCTGAGTTATAACAACTTCTATGTCCATGGCGAAACATCAAACTTTGTCAGGCAACCACAGACACGCCCTTTGACGAAAACTCAAGATCTACACAATTTAACATCTCTAAGGCCTCTAGATCAGACTGAGCAAATATAAAGTTGATATCATTAAATCTCTACGAGGAGTTTGCTACAAGTCATTTCCTGTTGCCAACAGGTGGCGCTGTGATTATAATAGAATTTTGGCCTTCAGATTTGTTCAGGCCAGGACTCTTATCGAATATGTGAAGTTTGAGGCAAATCGGACATTTTATGGCTGAGTTATAACAAGTTTTATATCCATGGCGAGACCTCGAAATTTGTCAGGCCGCCACGGACACGCCCTTCAACGAAAACTCAAGATCTTCACAATTTAACATCGTTAAAGCCTTTTTATTAGACTGACCGATTTTGGTGTTGATCTGATTAAATCTTTTGGAGGAGTTTGTTGCAGAGTACAGCATGACACTTCCTGGTGCCAGCAGGTGGCGCTATGAGTAAAACTGAATATGGGCATGCAGATGGCATCAGGTCAGGAGTGTTATCACACATGTGAAGTTTGGGGCAGATCGGGCATTTTATGCCTGAGTTATAGCAACTTCCTTTTTCATGGCGAAGCATCGAAATTTGCCAGGCCGCCACGGACACGCCCTCCGATGAAAACTCTAGATCTTCGCAATTTAACGTCACAAAGGGCTTTAGATTAGACTCACTAAATTTGCCGTTGATCCGAATAAATCTCTAGGAGGAGTTCGTTCAAGTATGACGCCTGAAAATGGCAAAAATTACACAAATTTTGCTAAGAAAATTAAAAATAACCGACTTCCTGTTGGGTGTCAAATTTTGCTCCAAGAGGCTTTTTTGTAGGTATTGGTGAGCTACATGTGTGTACCGATTTTCGTGCATGTACGTGAATGACAACTGAAAGCGCACACCGCGGAACGTGTAAAGGTGGCGCTATCGAGCCATTTTGCCACACCCACTTCTGCAACCCATATCAGACGTAAATTTTCGCCAGGTCTGATGTGTGTGCGAAGTTTCATGAGTTTTCGGGTATGTCTAAGCCCTCAAAAATGCGATTCATTTTGGAGAAGAATAATAATAATAATTAAAGCTGCAAGCAGCGATGAACGGGCCCTCACACACGGGCTCACCGCCGACCGGTGGCTTTAGGAAAACAGCAAACGGTGGGCAGTATGCTTTTAATACATTAAATGTAGGAAAAATAGATCAAAGTCACTTAAATGTGCCACACTTCCTGCTGCCAGCTGGTGGCGCTATGCCTATAACTGATTATTGGCATGTAGATGTGTTCAGGCCAGCACTTTCATCAAACATATGAAGTTTGGTGCAGATTGACCTTAGTATGTTTGAGTTAGTGCAAGATATGATATATCCTACTTCCAATAGGTGGCGCTATGATAATATCTGAATATTTGCCTTTAGATGTCTTCAGGCCAGGACTTTTACCAAACATGTGAAGTTTGAGGCAGATCGGACATTTTATGGCTGAGTTATAACAACTTCTATGTCCATGGCGAAACATCAAACTTTGTCAGGACACCAAGGACACGCCCTTTGACGAAAACTCAAGATCTTCGCAATTTAACATCTCTAAGGCCTCTAGATCAGACTGTCCAAATATAATGTTGATATCATTAAATCTCTAGGAGGAGTTTGGTACAAGTCATTTCCTGTTGCCAACAGGTGGCGCTGTGATTATAATAGAATATTGGCTTTCAGATTGGTTCAGGCCAGGACTCTTATCAAACATGTGAAGTTTGAGGCAAATCTGACCATTTATGCCTGAGTTATAACAAGTTTTATATTCATGGCGAGACCTCGAAATATGTCAGGCCGCCACGGACACGCCCTTCAACGAAAACTCAAGATATTCGCAATTTAACATCACTAAAGCCTTTTTATTAGACTGACCGATTTTGGTGTTGATCTGATTAAATCTCTTGGAGGAGTTTGTTGCAGAGTACAGCATGACACTTCCTGTTGCCAGCAGGTGGCGCTATGAGTAAGACTGAATATGGGCATGTAGATGTCATCAGGTCAGGAGTGATATCACACATGTGAAATTTGGGACAGATCGGACATTGTATGCCTGAGTTATAGCAACTTCCTTTTTCATGGCGAAACATCGAAATTTGCGAGGCCACCACGGACACGCCCTCTGATGAAAACTCTAGATCTTCACAATTTAACGTCACAAAGGGCTTTAGACTAGACTCGGAAAATTTGGCGTTGATCCGAATAAATCTCTAGGAGGAGTTCGTTCAAGTACGACGCCTGAAAATGGCAAAAATGACACACATTTTGTTGTGAATATTAATATTAACCAAATTCCTGTTGGGTTCCGGATTTTGCTCCAAGAGGCTTTTTTGTAGGTATTGGTGTGTTACATGTGTGTACCGATTTCCGTGCATGTACGTGCATCACAGTTGAAAGCGCACACCGCTGAACGTCTAAAGGTGGCGCTGTCGAGCCATTTTGCCACACCCACTTCTGAACCCCATATCAGACGTAAATTTTCGCCAGGTTTGATGAGTGTGCAAAGTTTTGTGAGTTTTCGGGCATGTTTAGGTCCTCTAAAATGCGATTCATTTTGGAGAATAATAATAATAATAATAATTAAAGCTGCAAGCAGCGATGAACGGGCCCTCGCACACGGGCTCACCGCCGACCGGTGGCTTTAGGAACACAGAAAATGGTGGGTAGTATGCTTTTTATACAGTAAAAATAGGAGAAATATGTCAAAGTCACTTAAATGTGCCAAATTTCCTGCTGCCAGCTGGTGGCGCTATGCCTATAACTGATTATTGGCATGTAGATGTGTTCAGGCCACCACTTTCATCAAACATATGAAGTTTGGTGCAGATTGACCTTGGTATGTTTGAGTTAGTGAAAGATATGATATATCCTGCTGCCAACAGGTGGCGCTATGATAATATCTGAATATTGGCCTTTAGGTGTCTTCAGGCCAGGACTCTTACCAAACCTGTGAAGTTTGAGGCAGATCGGACATTTTATATCTGAGTTATAACAACTTCTATGTCCATGGCGAAACATCAAACTTTGTCACGCCGCCACAGACACGCCATTTAACGAAAACTCAAGATCTTCGCAATTTAACATCTCTAAGGCCTCTAGATCAGACTGAGCAAATATAAAGTTGATATCATTAAATCTCTAGGAGGAGTTTGCTACAAGTCATTTCCTGTTGCCAACAGGTGGCGCTGTGATTATAATAGAATATTGGCCTTCAGATTTGTTCAGGCCAGGACTCTTATCGAATATGTGAAGTTTGAGGCAAATCGGACATTTTATGGCTGAGTTATAACAAGTTTTATATCCATGGCGAGACCTCGAAATTTGTCAGGCCGCCACGGACACGCCCTTCAACGAAAACTCAAGATCTTCGCAATTTAACATCACTAAAGCCTTTTGCTTAGACTGACCGATTTTGGTGTTGATCTGTATAAATCTCTAGGAGGAGTTTGTTGCAGAGTACAGCATGACACTTCCTGTTGCCAGCAGGTGGCGCTATGACTATAACTGAATATGGACATATAGATGTCATCAGGTCAGGAGTGTTATCACACATGTGAAGTTTGGGACAGATCGGACATTTTATGCCTGAGTTGTAGCAACTTCCTTTTTCATGGCGAAGCATCGAAATTTGCCAGGCCGCCACGAACACGCCCTCTGATGAAAACTCTAGATCTTCGCAATTTAACGTCACAAAGGGCTTTAGATTAAACTCAGCAAATTTGGCGTTGATCCGAATAAATCTCTAGGAGGAGTTCGTTCAAGTACGAGGCCTGAAAATGGCAAAAATGACACAAAATTTGCTGAGAAAATTAAAAATAACCGACTTCCTGTTGGGTGTCAAATTTTGCTCCAAGAGGCTTTTTTGTAGGTATTGGTGTGTTACATGTGTGTACCGATTTCCGTGCATGTACGTGAATCACAGCTGAAAGCGCACACCGCTGAACGTCTAAAGGTGGCGCTGTCGAGCCATTTTGCCACACCCATCTCTGAAACCCATATCAGACGTAAATTTTCGCCAGGTTTGATGTGTGTGCAAAGTTTCATGAGTTTTCGGGTATGTCTAAGCCCTCAAAAATGCGATTCATTTTGGAGAAGAATAATAATAATAATAATAATAATAATAATTAAAGCTGCAAGCAGCGATGAACGGGCCCTCGCACACGGGCTCACCGCCGCCCGGTGGCTTCAGGAACACAGCTAATGGTGGGCAGTATGCTTTTAATTGAGTAAAAATAGGAGAAATATGTCAAAGTCACTTAAAAGTGCCAAATTTCATGCTGCCAGCTGGTGGCGCTATGCCTATAACTGATTATTGGCATTTAGATGTGTTCAGGCCACCACTTTCATCAAACATATGAAGTTTGGTGCAGATTGGCCTTGGTATGTTTGAGTTAGTGAAAGATATGATATATCCTGCTGCCAACAGGTGGCGCTATGATAATATCTGGATATTGTTCTTTAGGTATCTTCAGGCCAGGACTCTTACCAAACCTGTGTAGTTTGAGGCAGATCGGACATTTTATGGCTGAGTTATAACAACTTCTATGTCCATGGTGAAACATCAAACTTTGTCACGCCGCCACAGACACGCCCTTTAACGAAAACTCAAGATCTTCGCAATTTAACATCTCTAAGGCCTCTAGATCAGAATGACCAAATATAATGTTGATATCATTAAATCTCTAGGAGGAGTTTGATACAAGTCATTTCCTTTTGCCAACAGGTGGCGCTGTGATTATAATAGAATATTGGCCTTCAGATGTGTTCAGGCCAGGACTCTTATCGAATATGTGAAGTTTGAGGCAAATCGGACATTTTATGGCTGAGTTATAACAAGTTTTATATCCATGGCGAGACCTCGAAATTTGTCAGGCTGCCACGGACACGCCCTTTACCGAAAACTCAAGATCTTCACAATTTGACATCGCTAAGGCCTTTATATTAGACTGACCGATTTTGGTATTGATCTGTATAAATCTCTAGGAGGAGTTGGTTGAAGAGTACAGCATGATACTTCCTGTTGCCTGCAGGTGGCGCTATGACTATAACTGAATATGGGCATGTAGATGTCTTCAGGTCAGGAGTGTTATCACACATGTGAAGTTTGGGGCAGATCGGACATTTTATGGCTAAGTTATAGCAACTTCCTTTTTCATGGCGAAACATCGAAATTTGCGAGGCCGCCACGGACACGCCCTCCGATGAAAACTCTAGATCTTCACAATTTAACGTCACAAAGGGCTTTAGATTAGACTCACCAAATTTGCTGTTGATCGGAATAAATCTCTAGGAGGAGTTCGTTCAAGTACGACGCCTGAAAATGGCAAAAATGACACAAATTTTGTTGAGAATATTAATATTAACCGACTTCCTGTTGGGTTCCGGATTTTGGTCCAAGAGGCTTTTTTGTAGGCATTGGTGTGTTACATGTGTGTACCGATTTCCGTGCATGTACATGAATCACAGTTGAAAGCGCACACCGCTGAACGTCTAAAGGTGGCGCTGTCGAGCCATTTTGCCACACCCACTTCTGAAACCCATATCAGACGTAAATTTTCGCCAGGTTTGATGTGTGTGCAAAGTTTTGTGAGTTTTCGGGCATGTTTAGGTCCTCTAAAATGCGATTCATTTTGGAGAAGAAGAATAATAATAATAATAATTAAAGCTGCAAGCAGCGATGAACGGGCCCTCGCACACGGGCTCACCGCCGACCGGTGGCTTCAGGAACACAGCTAATGGTGGGCAGTATGCTTTTAATAGAGTAAAAATAGGAGAAATATGTCAAAGTCACTTAAAAGTGCCAAATTTCCTGCTGCCAGCTGGTGGCGCTATGCCTATAACTGATTATTGGCATTTAGATGTGTTCAGGCCAGCACTTTTATCAAACATATGAAGTTTGGTGCAGATTGGCCTTGGTATGTTTGAGTTAGTGAAAGATATGATATATCCTGCTGCCAACAGGTGGCGCTATGATAATATCTGAATATTGTCCTTTAGGTATCTTCAGGCCAGGACTCTTACCAAACCTGTGTAGTTTGAGGCAGATCGGACATTTTATGGCTGAGTTATAACAACTTCTATGTCCATGGCGAAACATCAAACTTTTTCACGCCGCCACAGACACGCCCTTTAACGAAAACTCAAGATCTTCGCAATTTAACATCTCTAAGGCCTCTAGATCAGAATGACCAAATATAATGTTGATATCATTAAATCTCTAGGAGGAGTTTGATACAAGTCATTTCCTGTTGCCAACAGGTGGCGCTGTGATTATAATACAATATTGGCCTTCAGATGTGTTCAGGCCAGGACTCTTATCAAATATGTGAAGTTTGAGGCAAATCGGACATTTTATGGCTGAGTTATAACAAGTTTTATATCCATGGCGAGACCTCGAAATTTGTCAGGCCGCCACGGACACGCCCTTTACCGAAAACTCAAGATCTTCACAATTTAACATCGCTAAGGCCTTAATATTAGACTGGCCTATTTTGGTATTGATCTGTATAAATTTCTTGGAGGAGTTGGTTGAAGAGTACAGCATGACACTTCCTGTTGCCTGCAGGTGGCGCTATGACTATAACTGAATATGGGCATGTAGATGTCTTCAGGTCAGGAGTGTTATCACACATGTGAAGTTTGGGACAGATCGGACATTTTATGGCTAAGTTATAGCAACTTCCTTTTTTATGGCGAAACATCGAAATTTGCGAGGCCGCCACGGACACGCCCTCCGATGAAAACTCTAGATCTTCGCAATTTAACATCACAAAGGGCTTTAGATTAGACTCAGCAAATTTGGCGTTGATCCGAATAAATCTCTATTAGGAGTTCGTTCAAGTACGAGGCCTGAAAATGGCAAAAATGACACAAAATTTGCTGAGAAAATTAAAAATAACCGACTTCCTGTTGGGTGTCAAATTTTGCTCCAAGAGGCTTTTTTGTAGGTATTGGTGTGTTACATGTGTGTACCGATTTCCGTGCATGTACGTGAATCACAGCTGAAAGCGCACACCGCTGAACGTCTAAAGGTGGCGCTGTCGAGCCATTTTGCCACACCCACTTCTGCAACCCATATCAGACGTAAATTTTCGCCAGGTCTGATGTGTGTGCGAAGTTTCATGAGTTTTCGGGTATGTCTAAGCCCTCAAAAATGCGATTCATTTTGGAGAATAATAATAATAATAATAATAATAAACGGAGCAATTCCAATAGGGTCCTCGCACTGTAGTGCTCGGGCCCTAATAATAATAATAATAATAAACGGAGCAGATTCAATAGGGTCCTCACACCATCGGTGCTCGGGCCCTAATAATAATAATAAACGGAGCAGATCCAATAGGGTCCTCACACCGTCGGTGCTCGGGCCCTAATAATAATAATTAAAGCTGCAAGCAGCGATGGTAGGGCCCTCGCACTCGGGCTCACCGCCGATCGGTGGCGAATGGTGGGCACTATGCTATTAACACAGTAAATGTAGGAGGAATATGTCAAAGTCATTGATATGTGCCAATCTTCCTGCTGCCAGCTGGTGGCGCTATGCCTATAACTGAATATTGGCATCCAGATGTCTTCAGGCCAGCGCTTTTATCAAACATATGAAGTTTGGTGAAGATTGAACATGGCATGCTTGAGTGTACGTCATGACATATCCTGCTGCCAACAGGTGGCGCTATTACGAAATATTGGCCTTTTGAGATGTCTTCAGGCCAGGACTATTGGCAAACATGTCAAGTTTTGTGCAAATTGTTCATTGCATGCTTAAGTTAGTGTAAAACAAGTAATTTGCTGTTGCCAGCTGGTGGCGCTATGACTATAACTAAATATTGGCATGTACATGTATTCAGGCCAGGACTCTTATCAAACATATTAAGCTTGGGTCAGATTGGACATTGTATGCATGAGTTACACTTATTTTTCTTTGTATTAATATCATGCTTTAGCTCTTAGCTAAGTATTGCTAGCATGTTTAACATGATTCTAGCATGATGCTAGCCTATTTAAAACTTGCTAACACTTTTTAATATGTTGCTAGGAGTCCGTAACACCATTAAACATCATTTCCTGTTGTCAGCAGGTGGCGCTGTGACTATAACTGAATATGGGCATGCATATATCTTCAGGCCAGGACTCTTATCAAACATGTGAAGTTTGGGGCTGATTGGACATTGCATGCCTGAGTTACAGTAACTTCCTGTTTCATTGCATTAAGAGCATGCTTTAGCACTTAGCTAAATGTTGCTAACATGTTATAGCATGTTTCTAGCATGTTGCTACCCTTTTTAACAGTTGTTGGTATTTTTAAAATGTTTCTAGGCATCCACAACAGTATTAAACATGTGGCTTCCTGTTAACAGCTGGTGGCGCTATGACTATAACTGAATACGGGCATGGGCGTGTGTTCAGGCCAGGACTCTTATCAAACATGTTAAGTTTGGGGCTGATTGGACATTGTATGCCTGAGTTAGAGTAACTTCCTGTTTCATTGTATTATTAGCATGCTTTAGCATATTAGCTAAGAGTTGTTAGCATGCTTTACTATGTTTGTAGCATGTTGAATATTAAGTTTGGGTCAGATTTGATATTATATACAAGAGTTACAGCAGTTTCCTTTTGTATTTGTATAAATAGCATGCTTTAGCTCTTAGCTAAGTGTTGCTAGCATGTTTTAGCATGTTTCTAGCATGTTGCTAGCCTATTTAAGACTTGTTAACGCTTTTCAATATGTTGCTAGGAGTCCGTAACAGTGTTAAACATGTCACTTCCTGTTGTCAGCAGGTGGCGCTATGACTATAACTGAATATGGGCACTGACGTGTGTTCAGGACCGGACTGTTATCAAACATGTGAAGTTTGAGGCAGATCGGTCATTGTATGCCTGAGTTATAGCAACTTCCTTTTTCATGGCGAAACATCAAAGTTTGTCCGGCCGCCACGGACACGCCCTTCGACGAAAACTCTAAAGCTTCGCAATTTAACATCGCAAAGGCCTTATGATGACACTCAGCAAATTTGAAGATGATCGGATGAAAACTGTAGGAGGAGTTCGTTAAAGTACGAGGCCTGAAAATGGCAAAAACTGCACAAAAATTGTACAGGAAATTCAATATAACGGACTTCCTGTTGGGTTTCGGATGTTGCACCAGGAGACTTTTTTGTAGGTATTGGTGTGTTACATATGTGTACCGCGTTTCGTACATGTACGTGAAACGCAGCTCGAGGCGCACTCCGTTGAAATTTTATAGGTGGCGCTATGGAGCCATTTTGGCACACCCACTTCTGAAAACCATATCAGATGTAAATTTTCGCCAGGTCTGATGCGTGTGCAAAGTTTCGTGAGTTTTCGAGCATGTTTAGGCCCTCAAAAAGACTTTTCATTTTGGAGAAGAAGAAGAAGAAGAATAATTAAAGCTGCGAGCAGCGATGAACGGGCCCTCGCACCTGGGCTCACCGCCGACCGGTGGCTTCAGGAAATCAGCAAACGGTGGGCAGTATGCTTTTAATACAGTAAATATAGAAAAAATATGTCATAAGTCATTTAAATGTGCCAAACTTGCCGCTGCCAGATGGTGGCGCTATGCCTGTAACTAATTATTGGCATGTAGATGTGTTCAGGCCAGCACTTTCATCAAACATATGAAGTTTGGTGCAGATTGACCTTGGTATGTTTGAGTTAGTGAAAGATATGATATATCCTGCTGCCAACAAGTGGCGCTATGATAATATCTGAATATTAGTCTTTAGGTGTCTTCAGGCCAGGACTCTTACCAAACCTGTGAATTTTGTGGCAGATCAGACATTTTATGGCTAAGTTATAACAACTTCTATGTCTATGCAGAAACATCAAACTTTGTCAGGCCACCACGGACATGCCCTTTAATGAAAACTCAAGATCTTCACAATTTAACATCTCTAAGGCCTCAAGATCAGACTGACCAAATATAATGTTGATTCATTTAAATGCAATCAATGCAAGGACTTCAGATAATGCCAACTGTGAACCAATATGCAAAATTTTCCCTATACTCTGATAATGATGATAAGAACATGATTCATGATGATAACAAAATGTTATTATTGCTTGCTTTACGTCCACCACTTCTGCTTAAATGTCATTGTTACCTATCTGTACAAGTTTTGTGTGGATATTGCTTTGCTGGTGACTCCTCCTGTTACAAGACATCACTCTTAAGCGCTACATAACTAAGAATCAATAAGGAAGACGGTGCCCAGTTGGCACATGCATTCACAGTAACCCTCTGCTAGTTTGGATTTTAAGTTTACAGAATTGAAAGGGTTAGACTTTAAAATCAACACACAGACACATACACACAAAATATAAAATGTTGCCATTCAGTTTCATTTGTTAGCATTAACTATATTAGTTAACATGACCAATAAATAAATAGCATTTATTAATGTTAATTAATATTAAGCTAAAAAAAGTATTCATATATAGTTTATGTACTGTGAATTAACATGAACATGAACACAGTTCATATGGGTGTACAGCAATACACAATAAAGTGCTCTATAAACGCTTCATTCTTTCAAAATATCTTTAAAAACAAGTTGAGTATTGTAATGGGGCGATATATATATATATAACTCATCTTAAAATGGTATAATTTTCAGATGTTTTGAACAGATAACAGCAAAGCTTGTTTTGTTGTCCAAGTTTGTCTTGAAATTGTTAATTTAAATTTTATATTCAATAAATAACACTATGAAAATAAATGTCTATCAATGAAGATAAATCGCTAATGCTAAAAGTTGCATTTTTCTTAATCTTTTGCTATGTGACTGAATAGGACAAGTTCATGGTACAGTTAAGTAAAAAATAAATAAAAAACAACAACTGCAAAATACGAACAATGAAAGACTTAGTGACCCTTTATATTTTCTCAAAATATCAGACTCTCAAAGATCAGACATATTTATGTAATTACAATACATACAGTACGTGCATTTTTTGTTCAAAGATGGTCTGTAGGATGGATCTCTACTCTGTCACCCTCTCTGCCTCTCACCCCTCCCCCCTGCAATAATGAGCTTCTCTGTGCCTGACTGAACGCACACACATACTGTAGAGACATTCACCAGAGTGACAGCAGGTTTCTGAGTTATTTTTTAAATTTTCTTTAATTCATTGAAGCTTGTATAAAATTTATATTTCCAGCACTTGCTCAGAATGATTAGATCTCTGTGTGAAAAAAGTTTTAAAGAGTTTGGATGCTGCACTTTAAAGATATAAAAAATTAGGGTTATGTTTTTTACTACATCTTTAAAAAATCACCACGTCAACACCGTTCGAGATATCCAAAATCCGCTCGCAATTTAACATCTTCAGAATCTTCTCTTCATGTTAAAAAAGTTTGGTCTGAACAGCTGGTTGTTCTTAGGAGTAGTGTGAATTTGTTTACAACCTGATTTTTCAAAAAATCCACCTTCAAATCAAAATAGCCGGCTTTCTGTTGGTCTTAGCTAATGAGTTTGATTCAGAAAGTTGTCCAGATTGATGAGAACAATATAAGTACAGAGTTTGGTGACTGTAGGAAAAACTAACCCCCCAACTTTTGTCAAAAGATGGCGCTATAGAGTGCCTGCTCCACGCCCATTTATGACCTTTTGCCAGTGTCTAACTATCATTAATATTGATGTGTGTGTTAAGTTTCATGAAATTCTAAGCATGTTATCTGCCTCGAAAAGACAGGAATGTAATTTTAAAGTTTGACACGTTGCCATGGCAACAGCATTTGTTTTATCATCGACCCCTTTACATATTCTTATCGGCCGTGTTTTGACATGATTTTGATGAAGTTTTAAGAAAATCGAGTAAAATTAAGAGGCTGATTTCAAAGCATTTTGAAAATGACACGTTTCCTGCTGCCAGTTGGTGGCGCTATAACTTTGACTCATAATAGTCACATTTATGGAATCGGCATCATACGACGAACAAACTGGTGAAGTTTCATCAGAATCAGGCAATGTGGTCAACAGTTATTAGACACTTCCTGTTTCTCATTTCTCGCCATAACTTTGTCGCCTTGCCACGGCCAAACCGTTCGAGATATCAAAAATCTCCTCGCAATTTAGCGTCCCCAATGTGTTGAGATCATGCTGACCGAGTTTGGTGACAATCCCATGGAATTCCTGGGAGGAGTACGTTAAATTCCAGAGCATGCGCTTTTTAAACAGCCCTAAATATCTCACTTCCTGTTGCGTGGAGCCCATGACATAGAGTACAAAAGTTGTTCAGCTCGATGAGTTCTATATGTGTACCGAGTTTCATATCAATACGCGCAAGTATGTGTGCGCAGTACATCAAGTTTTCAAACTGTGTTCCAGGGGGCGCTGTAGAGGCCCTGAACCACGCCCGGGTCCCAGCCTCTGTGGCGTCCGGACGACGGCAGATTCCGACGTGTGTGCAAATTTTCAAGAGTTTTTGAGTATGTTAAGGCCCCCAAAAGTGCCCCAACGGTTGAAAAAAAAAACAAAAAAACAAAAAACAAAAAAAAAAAACAAATAAGAATCCTTAGAAGAACAATAGGGCCTTCGCCCTTTTGGGCTCGGGCCCTAATAAACGGAGCAATTCCAATAGGGTCCTCGCACTGCAGTGCTCGGGCCCTAATAAACGAAGCAGATCCAATAGGGTCCTCACACCATCGGTGCTCGGGCCCTAATTAAAGCTGCAAGCAGCGATGAACGGGCCCTCGCACACGGGCTCACCGCCGACCGGTGGCTTTAGGAACAGCAAATGGTGGGTAGTATGCTTTTAATACAGTAAAAATAGGAGAAATATGTCAAAGTCACTTAAATGTGCCAAATTTCCTGCTGCCAGCTGGTGGCGCTATGCCTATAACTGATTATTGGCATGTAGATGTGTTCAGGCCAGCACTTTCATCAAACATATGAAGTTTGGTGCAGATTGACCTTGGTATGTTTGAGTTAGTGAAAGATATGATATATCTTGCTGCCAACAGGTGGCGCTATGATAATATCTGAATATTGGCCTTTAGGTGTCTTCAGGCCAGGACTCTTACCAAACCTATGAAGTTTGAGGCAGATCGGACATTTTATGGCTTAGTTATAACAACTTCTATGTCCATGGCGAAACATCAAACTTTGTCACGCCGCCACAGACACGCCCTTTAACGAAAACTCAAGATCTTCGCAATTTAACATCTCTAAGACCTCTAGATCAGACTGACCAAATATAATGTTGATATCATTAAATCTCTAGGAGGAGTTTGATACAAGTCATTTCCTGTTGCCAACAGGTGGCGCTGTGATTATAATAGAATATTGGCCTTCAGATGTGTTCAGGCCAGGACTTTAATCGAACATGTGAAGTTTGAGGCAAATCGGACATTTTATGGCTGAGTTATAACAAGTTTTATATCCATGGCGAGACCTCGAAATGTGTCAGGCCGCCACGGACACGCCCTTCAAGGAAAACTCAAGATCTTCGCAATTTAACATCACTAAAGCCTTTTTATTAGACTGACCGATTTTAGTGTTGATCTGTATAAATCTCTAGGAGGAGTTTGATGTAGAGTACAGCATGACACTTCCTGTTGCCAGCAGGTGGCGCTATGACCATAACTGAATATGGGCATGTAGATGTCTTCAGGTCAGGAGTGTTATCACACATGTGAAGTTTGGGACAGATCGGATATTGTATGCCTGAGTTATAGCAACTTCCTTTTTCATGGCGAAACATCGAAATTTGCGAGGCCGCCACGGACACGCCCTCCGATGAAAACTCTAGATCTTCACAATTTACCGTCACAAAGGGCTTTAGATTAGACTCAGCAAATTTGGCGTTAATCCGAATAAATCTCTAGGAGGAGTTCGTTCAAGTACGAGGCCTGAAAATGGCAAAAATGACACAAAATTTGCTGAGAAAATTAAAAATAACCGACTTCCTGTTGGGTGTCAAATTTTGCTCCAAGAGGCTTTTTTGTTGGTATTGGTGTGTTACATGTGTGTACCGATTTTCGTGCATGTACGTGAATCACAGCTGAATGCGCACACCGCGGAACGTGTAAAGGTGGCGCTGTCGAGCCATTTTGCCACACCCACTTCTGCAACCCATATCAGACGTAAATTTTCGCCAGGTCTGATGTGTGTGCAAAGTTTCATGAGTTTTCGGGTATGTCTAAGCCCTCAAAAATGCGATTCATTTTGGAGAAGAATAATAATAATAATAATTAAAGCTGCAAGCAGCGATGGTAGGGCCCTCGCACTTGGGCTCACCGCTGATCGGTGGCGAATGGTGGGCACTATGCTATTAGCACAGTAAATGTAGGAGGAATATGTCAAAGTCATTGATATGTGCCTATCTTCCTGCTGCCAGCTGGTGGCGCTATGCCTATAACTGAATATTGGCATGCAGATGTCTTCAGGCCAGCGCTTTTATCAAACATATGAAGTTTGGTGAAGATTGAACATGGCATGGTTGAGTGTAATTCATGACATATCCTGCTGCCAACAGGTGGTGCTATTACGAAATATTGGCTTTTAGATGTCTTCAGGCCAGGACTATTGGCCAACATGTCAAGTTTTGTGCAAATTGTACATTGCATGTTTAAGTTAGTGTAAAACAAGTAATTTGCTGTTGCCAGCTGGTGGCGCTATGACTATAACTGAATATTGGCATGTAAATGTATTCAGGCCAGGACTCTTATCAAACATATTAAGTTTGGGGCTGATTGGACATTGCATGCCTGAGTTACAGTAACTTCCTGTTTCATTGCATTAAGAGTATGCTTTAGCACTTAGCTAAATGTTGCTAACATGTTTCTAGCATGTTGCTACCCTATTTAACACTTGTTGATATTTTTAAAATGTTGCTGGGCATCCACATCGGTATTAAACATGTGACTTTCTGTTGCCAGCAGGTGGCACTATGACTATAACTGAATATAGGCATGGGCTTGTGTTCAGACCAGGACTCTTATCAAACATATTAAGCTTGGGTCAGATTGGACATTGTATGCATGAGTTACACTTATTTTTCTTTGTATTAATATCATGCTTTAGCTCTTAGCTAAGTGTTGCTAGCATGTTTTAACATGATTCTAGCATGATGCTAGCCTATTTAAAACTTGCTAACGCTTTTTAATATGTTGCTAGGAGTCCGTAATACCATTAAATGTCACTTCCTGTTGTCAGCAGGTGGCGCTGTGATTATAACTGAATATGGGCATGTATATATCTTCAGGCCAGAAGTCTTATCAAACATGTGAAGTTTGGGGCTGATTGGACATTGCATGCCTGAGTTACAGTAACTTCCTGTTTTATGTCTTTAACAACATGCTTTAGCACTAAGTAAGTGCTGCTAGCATGTTTGGGTACGTTTTAAACTAGTTTAGCACTCAATGGCTTTTTTAGTGTGTTGCTAATAATGTGTCACAGTGTTAAACATGTCACTTCCTGTTGACAGTAGGTGGCGCTATGACTATAACTGAATATTGGCATGTAGATATCTTCAGGTCAGGACTGTTATCAAACATGTGAAGTTTGGGGCTGATTGGACATTGCATGCCTGAGTTAGAGTAACTTCCTGTTTCATTGCATTAAGAGTATGCTTTAGCACTTAGCTAAATGTTGCCAACATGTTATAGCATGTTTCTAGCATGTTGCTACCCTGTTTAACAGTTGTTGAATTTTTTTAAAATGTTGCTAGGCATCCACAACAGTATTAAACATGTGGCTTCCTGTTACCAGCTGGTGGCGCTATGACTATAACTGAATACGGGCATGGGCGTGTGTTTAGGCCAGGATTCTTATCAAACATGTTAAGTTTGGGGCTGATTGGACATTGTATGCCTGAGTTAGAGAAACTTCCTGTTTCATTGTATTATTAGCATGCTTTAGCATATTAGCTAAGTGTTGCTAGCATGCTTTATTATTTTTGTAGCATGTTGAATATTAAGTTTGGGTCAGATTCAACATTATATACATGAGTTACAGCAATTTCCTTTTGTATTTGTATTAATAGCATGCTTTAGCTCTTAGCTAAGTGTTGCTAGCATGTTTTAGCATGTTTGTAGCATGTTGCTAGCCTATTTAAGACTTGTTAACGCTTTTCAATATGTTTCTAGGAGTCCGTAACAGTGTTAAACATGTCATTTCCTGTTGTCAGCAGGTGGCGCTATGACTATAACTGAATATGGGCACTGACGTGTGTTCAGGACCGGACTGTCATCAAACATGTGAAGTTTGAGGCAGATCGGACATCGTATGCCTGAGTTATGGCAACTTCCTTTTTCATGGCGAAACATCAAAGTTTGTCCGGCCGCCACGGACACGCCCTTCGACGAAAACTCTAAAGCTTCGCAATTTAACATCGCAAAGGCCTTATGATGACACTCAGCAAATTTGAAGATGATCGGATAAAAACTGTAGGAGGAGTTCGTTAAAGTATGAGGCCTGAAAATGGCAAAAACTGCACAAAAATCATACAGGAAATTCAATATAACGGACTTCCTGTTGGGTTTCGGATGTTGCACCAGGAGACATTTTTGTAGGTATTTGTGTGTTACATATGTGTACCGAGTTTCGTACATGTACATGAAAAGTAGCTCGAGGGGCACTCCGTTGAAATTTTATAGGTGGCGCTATCGAGCCATTTTGCCACACCCACTTTTGAAAACCATATCAGATGTAAATTTTCGCCAGGTCTGATGCGTGTGCAAAGTTTCGTGAGTTTTCGGGCATGTTTAGGCCCTCAAAAAGACTTTTCATTTTGGAGAAGAAGAAGAAGAAGAAGAATTAAAGCTGCAAGCAGCGATGACCGGGCCCTCGCCGTCTGTGCAGTCGCCATCCCGATAGCATCAGGAAAACGGTGCCCAGTTGGCACATGCATTCACAGTAACCCTTTGGACTAACCCTTACTGTCTCTCCTCCTGCAGAGCAGAGTGAGATCAGATATGTTTTTTTTCTTTCATTCGTGGAGTTTTGTATAATTATGAAATGAACTGTGTTTGATCAGAATGAATAGTTATTTGTATGAAAAAAGTTTCAAAGAGTTAGGATGCTGCACTTTAAATATATAATAAATCATTGAAAATTGAAAATGGAAAATGAAATTTTAAGCACGCTATCTGCCTTAAATATCACAGGAAACAAATATTTTAATGTATTTTTTATTTTTATTTATTTGCCATGGCAACAGCATTTGATGCATCTGGGCTTTTACATTATTCTGATGAAGTTTGAAGAAAATCGAGTACAAATATATTGTTCGTTGTTTGTTCGTGTTTGTTAGTTCATTAGCCATTGTTAACAAAAGAGACCCTATTTTAAATAGTTACCATGTTTTATGGTCTACAAGCATTTTTAAATATTATTTTAATAATCTATAAGCATCTGTGAAATAATTATAAACAAATATATTAAAAATAAATACATATTAACTTAGTTGATTTTTTGTTTGGCCTTTTTGTATTTGTTTCTCATTCTAATTAAGTGAACTGAGCAGTATAGTGTCATACTTATAAGATTGTTTGTTCTACCAGTGAGAGTGTATATATATGTATTTAAATCATATAATTTTCCCTTAAAAGATAAAAAAAAGATTTTAATGCTCTTTAAGCACCTATACAAAATAATTATGTAAAAGTACACTGACAGTACAGTCTATATCAACTGATTCTATGGATTATTGTCATTCTTATACACTGACAATGAGCTAAATAGCATTAGAGGTCAAACGATTCCTTATCTTATGAGGACCTCTAGTGTTCATCCCTGGTATTAGAGCTTTAATTTGACAAATTTAAATGACACTTTTAATGTTTTTGGGGCCTCTGAGCATGATAACATTTTGAAACTACACGTATATCCTAAGGATTTCTTGTTCTTTATATGTAAAATGTTTTGATGAGTTAGAATAATGCAATTTAAAGATAAATGAAAATATCTCTTCATCTTTTTTATTGTTACTTTCATAAATCACCACATCAACATCGTTCAAGATATCCCAAAGCCGTTCACAATATAGGGAACATTTTCCCAATATTCTGATGATGATGATAAGAACATGTAATTCATGATGATAACAAAATGTTATTATTGCTTGCTTTACGTCCACCACTTCTGCTTAAATGTCATTGTTACCTATCTGTACAATTTTTGTGTGGATATTGCTTTGCTGGTGACTCCTGTTATAAGACATCACTCTTAAGCACTACATAACTAAGAACCAATAAGGAAGACGGTGCCCAGTTGGCACATGCATTCACAGTAACCCTCTGCTAGTTTGGATTTTAAGTTTACAGAATTGAAAGGGTTAGACTTTAAAATCAACACACAGACACATACACACAAAATATAAAATGTTGCCATCCAGTTTCATTTGTTAACATTAACTATATTAGTTAACATGACCAATAAATAAATAGCATTTATTAATGTTAATTAATATTAAGCTAAAAAAAGTATTTATATATAGTTTATGTACTGTGAATTAACATGAACACAGTTAATGTGGGTGTACAGCAATACACAATAAAGTGCTCTATAAACGCTTCATTCCTTCAAAATATCTTTAAAAATCAAGTTGAGTATTTTAATGGGGCGATATATATATAACTGATCTTAAAATGATGGTTTTCAGATGTTTTGAACAGATAACAGCAAAGTTTTTGTTGTCAAAGTTTGTCTTGAAATTTTTAATTATTATAATTTTATATTTAATAAATAACACTATGAAAATATTGTCTACAATGAAGATAAATCACTCATGCTTAAAAGTTGTATTTTTCTTAATCTTTTGCTATGTGACTGAATAGGACAAGTTCATGGTATAGTTCAGTAAAAAAATAAATAAAAAACAACAACTGCAAAATACAAACAATGAAAGACTTAATGACCCTTTATATTTTCTCAAAATATCAGACACTCAAAGATCAGACATATTTATGTAATTAAAGTACATATATGTGCATTTCTAACTCAAAGATGGTCTGTAGAATGGCTCTCTACTCTGTCACCCTCTCTGCCTCTCACCCCTCCCCCCTGCAATAATGAGCTTCTCTCAGCCTGACTGAACGCACATACATACAGTAGAGACATTCACCCAGAGTGACAGCAGGTTTCTGATTTCGATTTTTAATTTTCATTAATTCATTGAAGCTTGTAGAAAATTTATATTAACACCACTTGCTCAGAATGATTAGATCTCTGTGTGAAAAAAGTTGTAAAGAGTTTGGATGCTGCACTTTAAAGATATAAATAAAATGACGGTTATGTTTTTTACTACATCTTTAAAAAATTACCACGTCAACACCATTCAAGATATCCAAAATCTGCTCGCAATTTAACATCTTCAGAATCTTCTCTTCATGTTAAAAAAGTTTGGTGTGAATAGCTGGTTGTTCTTAGAAGAAGTGTGAATTTGTTTACAGCCTGATTTTTCCAAAAAAACACATTCAAATGGAAATAGCCGGCTTCCTGTTGGTCTTAGCTAATGAGTTTAATTTAGAAAGTTGTCCAGATTGATGAGAACAATATATGTACAGAGTTTGGTGACTGTAGGAAAAACTAACCCCCCAACTTTTGTCAAAAGATGGCGCTATAGAGTGCCTGCTCCACGCCCATTTATGACCTTTTGCCAGTGTCAAACTATCATTAATATTGATGTGTGTGTTGAGTTTCATGAAATTCTTAGCATGTTATCTGCCTCGAAAAGACAGGAATCTAATTTTAAAGTTTGAGACGTTGCCATGGCAACAGCATTTGATTTATCATCGACCCCTTTACATATTCTTATCAGCCGTGTTTTGACATGATTTTGATGAAGTTTAAAGAAAATCAAGTAAAATTAAGAGGCTGATTTCAAAGCATTTTGAAAATGACACGCTTCCTGCTGCCAGTTGGTGGCGCTATAACTTTGACTCATAATAGTCACATTTATGGAATCGGCATCATACAACGAACAATCTGGTGAAGTTTCATCAGAATCAGGCAATGTGTGCAACAGTTATTAGACACTTCCTGTTTCTCATTTCTCGCCATAACTTTGTCGCCTTGCCACGGCCAAACCGTTCGAGATATCAAAAATCCCCTCGCAATTTAGCGTCCCCAATGTCTTGAGATCATGCTGACCGAGTTTGGTGACAATCCTATCGAAACCCTGGGAGGAGTACGTTAAATTCCAGAGCATGCGCTTTTTACACAGCCCTAAATATCTCACTTCCTGTTGCGTGGAGAAAATGACATAGAGTACAAAAGTTGTTCAGCTCAATGAGTTCTATATGTGTACCGAGTTTCATATGTGTACGTTCAAGTATGTGTGCTATATGGCCCTCAAAATTCCAGGGGGCGCTGTAGAGTCCCCTTGCCACGCCCCGGTACCAGCCTCTGTGGCGTCCTGATGGCCGCAGATTCCGACGTCTGTGCAAATTTTCAAGAGTTTTTGAGTATGTTAAGACCCCCTTAAGTGCCCGGAAGGTTAACAAAAAATAAAAAATAAAAAAAAAATAAGAATCCTTAGAAGAACAATAGGGCCTTCGCCCTTTTGGGCTCGGGCCCTAATTAAAGCTGCAAGCAGCGATGGTAGGGCCCTCGCACTCGGGCTCACCGCCAATCGGTGGCGAATGGTGGGCACTATGCTATTAACACAGTAAATGTAGGAGGAATATGTCAAAGTCATTGATATGTGCCAATCTTCCTGCTGCCAGCTGGTGGAGCTATGCCTATAACTGAATATTGGCATGCAGATGTGTTCAGGCCAGTGCTTTTATGAAACATATGAAGTTTGGTGAAGCTTGAACATGGCATGCTTGAGTGTAAGTCATGACATATCCTGCTGCCAACAGGTGGCGCTATTACGAAATATTGGCTTTTAGATGTCTTCAGGCCAGGACTATTGGCAAACATGTCAAGTTTGGTGCAAATTGTACATTGCATGCTTAAGTTAGTGTAAAACAAGTAATTTGCTGTTGCCAGCTGGTGGCGCTATGACTATAACTAAATACTGGCATGTAAATGTATTCAGGCCAGGACTCTTATCAAACATATTAAGTTTGGGGCTGATTGGACATTGCATGCCTGAGTTACAGTAACTTCCTGTTTCATTGCATTAAGATTATGCTTTAGCACTTAGCTAAATGTTGCTAACATGTTTCTAGCATGTTGCTACCCTATTTAACACTTGTTGATATTTTTAAAATGTTGCTGGGCATCCACAACAGTATTAAACATGTGACTTCCTGTTGCCAGCAGGTGGCACTATGACTATAACTGAATATGGGCATGGGCTTGTGTTCAGACCAGGACTCTTATCAAACATATTAAGCTTGGGTCAGATTGGACATTGTATGCATGAGTTACACTTATTTTTCTTTGTATTAGTATCATGCTTTAGCTCTCAGCTAAGTGTTGCTAGCATGTTTTAACATGATTCTAGCATGATGCTAGCCTATTTAAAACTTGCTGACGCTTTTTATTATGTTGCTAGGAGTCCGTAACACCATTAAACGTCACTTCCTGTTGTCAGCAGGTGGCGCTGTGACTATAACTGAATATGGGCATGTATATATCTTCAGGCCAGGACTCTTATCAAACGTGAAGTTTGGGGCTGATTGGACATTGCATGTCTGAGTTACAGTAACTTCCTGTTTTATGTCTTTAACAACATGCTTTAGCACTAAGTAAGTGTTGCTAGCATGTTTGAGTACGTTTTAAACTAGTTTAGCACTCAATGGCTTTTTTAGTGTGTTGCTAATAGTGTGTCACAGTGTTAAACATGTCACTTCCTGTTGACAGTAGGTGGCGCTATAACTATAACTGAATATTGGCATGTAGATATCTTCAGGCCAGGACTGTTATCAAACATGTGAAGTTTGGGGCTGATTGGACATTGCATGCCTGAGTTACAGTAACTTCCTGTTTCATTGCATTAAGAGTATGCTTTAGCACTTAGCTAAATGTTGCTAACATGTTATAGCATGTTTCTAGCATGTTGCTACCCTGTTTAACAGTTGTTGATTTTTTTTAAAATGTTGCTAGGCATCCACAACAGTATTAAACATGTGGCTTCCTCTTACCAGCTGGTGGCGCTATCACTATAACTGAATACGGGCATGGGCGTGTGTTTAGGCCAGGATTCTTATCAAACATGTTAAGTTTGGGGCTGATTGGACATTGTATGCCTGAGTTACAGTAACTTCCTGTTTCATTGTATTATTAGCATGCTTTAGCATATTAGCTAAGTGTTGCTAGCATACTTTATTATTTTTGTAGCATGTTGAATATTAAGTTTGGGTCAGATTCAACATTATATACATGACTTACAGCAATTTCCTTTTGTATTTGTATTAATAGCATGCTTTAGCTCTTAGCTAAGTGTTGCTAGCATGTTTTAGCATGTTTGTAGCATGTTGCTAGCCTATTTAAGACTTGTTAACGCTTTTCAATATGTTTCTAGGAGTCCGTAACAGTGTTAAACATGTCATTTCCTGTTGTCAGCAGGTGGCGCTATGACTATAACTGAATATGGGCACTGACGTGTGTTCAGGACCGGACTGTCATTAAACATGTGAAGTTTGAGGCAGATCGGACATCGTATGCCTGAGTTATAGCAACTTCCTTTTTCATGGCGAAACATCAAAGTTTGTCCGGCCGCCACGGACACGCCCTTCGACGAAAACTCTAAAGCTTCGCAATTTAACATCGCAAAGGCCTTATGATGACACTCAGCAAATTTGAAGATGATCGGATAAAAACTGTAGGAGGAGTTCGTTAAAGTATGAGGCCTGAAAATGGCAAAAACTGCACAAAAATCGTACAGGAAATTCAATATAACGGACTTCCTGTTGGGTTTCGGATGTTGCACCAGGAGACTTTTTTGTAGGTATTGGTGTGTTACATATGTGTACCGAGTTTCGTACATGTACGTGAAACGTAGCTCGAGGGGCACTCCGTTGAAATTTTATAGGTGGCGCTATCGAGCCATTTTGCCACACCCACTTTTGAAAACCATATCAGATGTAAATTTTCGCCATGTCTGATGCGTGTGTAAAGTTTCGTGAGTTTTCGGGCATGTTTAGGCCCTCAAAAAGACTTTTCATTTTGGAGAAGAAGAAGAAGAAGAAGAAGAATAATAAACGGAGCAATTCCAATAGGGTCCTCGCACTGTAGTGCTCGGGCCCTAATTAAAGCTGCAAGCAGCGATGACCGGGCCCTCGCCGTCTGCGCAGTCGCCATCCCGATAGCATCAGGAAAACGGTGCCCAGTTGGCACATGCATTCACAGTAACCCTTTGGACTAACCCTAACTGTCTCTCCTCCTCTCTGACTCTTTCTCTTACCACCCATCCCCCCTCCTTACACTCAACCACTTACCACACAAACACACACATTGAGTGCAGAGCAGAGTGAGATCAGATATGTTTTTTTATTTTCTTTCATTCGTGGAGTTTTGTATAATTATGAAATGAACTGTGTTTGATCAGAATGAATAGTTATTTGTATGAAAAAAGTTTCAAAGAGTTAGGATGCTGCACTTTAAATATATAATAAATCATTGAAAATTGAAAATGGAAAATGAAATTCTAAGCACGCTATCTGCCTTAAATATCACAGGAAACAAATATTTGAATGTATTTTTTATTTTTATTTATTTGCCATGGCAACAGCATTTGATGCATCAGGGCTTTTACATTATTCTGATGAAGTTTGAAGAAAATCGAGTACAAATATATTGTTCGTTGTTTGTTCGTGTTTGTTAGTTCATTAACCATTGTTAACAAAAGAGACCCTATTTTAAATAGTTACCATGTTTTATGGTCTACAAGCATTTTTAAATATTATTTTAATAATCTATAAGCATCTGTGAAATAATTATAAACAAATATATTAAAAATAAATACATATTAACTTAGTTGATTTTTTTTTGGCCTTTTTGTATTTGTTTCTCATTCTAATTAAGTGAACTGAGCAGTATAGTGTCATACTTATAAGATTTTTTGTTCTACCAGTGAGAGTGTATATATGTATTTAAATCATATAATTTTTCCTTAAAAGATAAAAAAAAGATTTTAATGCTCTTTAAGCACCTATACAAAATAATTATGTAAAAGTACACTGACAGTACAGTATATATCAACTGATTCTATGGATTATTGTCATTCTTATACACTGACAATGAGCTAAATAGCATTAGAGGTCAAACGATTCCTTATCTTATGAGGACCTCTAGTGTTCATCCCTGGTATTAGAGATTTAATCTGACAAATTTAAATGACACTTTTAATGTTTTTGGGGCCTCTGAGCATGATAACATTTTGAAACTACACGTATTTCCTAAGAATTTCTTGTTCTTTATATGTAAAAAGTTTTGATGAATTAGAATAATGCAATTTAAAGATATATGAAAATAACTCTTCATCTTTTTTATTGTTACTTTCATAAATCACCACATCAACACCGTTCAAGATATCCCAAAGCCGTTCACAATATAGGGAACATTTTCCCTATATTCTGATGATGATGATAAGAACATGTAATTCATGATGATAACAAAATGTTATTATTGCTTGCTTTACGTCCACCACTTCTGCTTCTATGTCATCGTTACCTATCTGTTCATTTTGTGTGTGGATATTGCTTTGCAGGTGACTCCTGTTATAAGACATAACTTTTAAGCGCTACATAACTAAGAAAGAATCAATTAGGAAAACGGTGCCCAGTTGGCACATGCATTCACAGTAACCCTCAGCCAGTTTGGATTGAAAGTTTACTGAATTGAAAGGGTTAGACTTTAAAATCAACACACAGACACATACACACAATATATAAAATTGCCAACCAGTTTCATTTGTTAACATTAACTATATTAGTTAACATGAACAATAATTAAATAGTATTTATTAATGTTAATTAATATTAAGCTAAAAAAAGTATTCATATATTGTTTAATGGTAAAATAGTATATTTTAACATTAGTTTATGTACTGTGAATTAACATGAACATGAACACAGTTCATGTGGGTGTACAGCAATACACAAAGTGCTCTATAAACGCTTCTTTCTTTCAAAATATCTTTAAAAATCAAGTTTAGTATTGTAATGGGGCGATATATATATACTCATCTTAAAATGGTATAATTTTCAGATGTTTTGAACAGATAACAGCAAAGTTTGTTTTGTTGTCAAAGTTTGTCTTAAAATTGTTAGTGTTTTTTTTATTGAATCTAAAATTTAAATTATGAAAATAAATGTCTATCAATGAAGCTAAATTGCTCATGCTAAAAAGTTGTATTTTTCTTAATCTTTTGCTATGTGACTGAATAGGACAAGTTCATGGTACCGTTCAGTAAAAAAATAAATAAAAAAACAACAACTGCAATATACAAAGAATGAAAGAGTTCGTGACCCTTTATATTTTCTCAAAGATCAGACTCTCAAAGTTCAGACATATTTATGTAGATTAAACTACAGCAATGTGCAATGAGCATCTTACTCAAAGATGGTCTTAAGCAAAACAACATGTTCCACTGGTCTCTCTCCCTTTCACCCCTCCCCCGTTAAGTCACTCTTCTAGTGACTGAACACAGACTGTCAGCCCAGTGACAGCAGTTTACTGATTTCTTTTTTTAATTTTCATTAATTCATAGAAGCTTGAATAATTATGATATTACCAGCACTTGCTCATAATGATTAGATCTCTGTGTGAAAAAAGTTTTAAAGAGTTTGGATGCTGCACTTTAAAGATATAAAAAATTAGGGTTTTGTTTTTTACTACATCTTTAAAAAATCACCACGTCAACACCGTTCAAGATATCCCAAATCCGCTCGCAATTTAACATCTTCAGAATCTTCTCTTCATGTTAAAAAAGTTTGGTGTGAAAAGCTTGTTGTTCTTAGAAGGAGTGTGATTTTGTTTACAGCCTGATTTTTCCAAAAATCCACATTCAAATCAAAATAGCCGGCTTCCTGTTGGTCTTAGCTAATGAGTTTAATTTAGAAAGTTGTCCAGATTGATGAGATCAATATATGTACAGAGTTTGGTGACTGTAGGAAAAACTAACCCCCCAACTTTTGTCAAAAGATGGCGCTATAGAGTGCCTGCTCCACGCCCATTTATGACCTTTTGCCAGTGTCTAACTATCATTAATATTGATGTGTGTGTTGAGTTTCATGAAATTCTAAGCATGTTATCTGCCTCGAAAAGACAGGAATCTAATTTTAAAGTTTGACACGTTGCCATGGCAACAGCATTTGATTTATCATCGACCCCTTTACATATTCTCATCGGCCGTGTTTTGACATTATTTTGATGAAGTTTGAAGATAATCAAGTAAAATTAAGAGGCTGATTTCAAAGGATTTTGAAAATGACACGCTTCCTGCTGCCAGTTGGTGGCGCTATAACTTTGACTCATAATAGTCACATTTATGGAATCGGCATCATACAACGAACAATCTGGTGAAGTTTCATCAGAATCAGGCAATGTGTGCAACAGTTATTAGACACTTCCTGTTTCTCATTTCTCGCCATAACTTTGTCGCCTTGCCACGGCCAAACCGTTCGAGATATCAAAAATCCCCTCGCAATTTAGCGTCCCCAATGTCTTGAGATCACGCTGACCGAGTTTGGTGACAATCCTATCAAAACCCTGGGAGGAGTACGTTAAATTCCAGAGCATGCGCTTTTTACACAGCCCTAAATATCTCACTTCCTGTTGCGTGGAGCCCATGACATAGAATACAAAAGTTGTTCAGCTCAATGAGTTCTATATGTGTACCGAGTTTCATATGTGTACGTTCAAGTATGTGTGCTATATGGCCCTTAAAATTCCAGGGGGCGCTGTAGAGTCCCCTTGCCACGCCCCAGTATCAGCCTCTGTGGCGTCCTGATGGCCGCAGATTCTGATGTGTGTGCAAATTTTCAAGAGTTTTTGAGCATGTTAAGACCCCCTTAAGTGCCCGGAAGGTTAACAAAAAAAAAAAAAAAAAAAAGGAAAGAAGAATCCTTAGAAGAACAATAGGGCCTTCGCCCTTTTGGGCTCGGGCCCTAATAATAATAAACGGAGCAATTCCAATAGGGTCCTCGCACTGTAGTGCTCGGGCCCTAATTAAAGCTGCAAGCAGCGTTGACCGTGCCCTCGCCGTCTGGCAGTCGCCATCCCGATAGCATCAGGAAAACGGTGCCCAGTTGGCACATGCATTCACAGTAACCCTTTGGACTAACCCTAACTGTCTCTCCTCCTGTCTGACTCTTTCTCTTGCCACCCATCCCCCCTCCTTACACTCAGCCACTTACCACACAAACACACACATAGAGTGCAGAGCAGAGTGAGATCAGATATGTGTTTTAATTTTCTTTCATTCGTGGAGTTTTGTATAATTATGAAATGAACTGTGTTTAATCAGAATGAATAGTTATTTGTATGAAAAAAGTTTCAAAGAGTTAGGATGCTGCACTTTAAATATATAATAAATTATTGAAAATTGAAAATGGAAAATGAAATTCTAGGCACGCTATCTGCCTCAAAAACCCAGGAAACAAATATTTGAATGTATTTTGTATTTTTATTTATTTGCCATGGCAACAGCATTTGATGCATCAGAGACGCCTTTACAGACTCTCATCGGCCGTGTTTTTACATCATTCTGATGAAGTTTGAAGAAAATCGAGTACAAATATATTGTTCGTTGTTCGTTCGTGTGTTAGTTCATTAACCATTGTTAACAAAAAAGACCCTATTTTAAATAGTTACCATGTTTTATGATCTACAACCATTTTTAAATATTATTTTAATGATCCATAAGCATCTGTGAAATAATTATAAACAAATATATTAAAAATAAATACATATTAACTTAGTTGATGTATTTGTTTCTCATTCTAATTAAGTGAACTGAGCAGTATAGTGTCATACTTATAAGATTTTTTGTTCTATCAGTGAGAGTCTATATATGTATATAAATCATATAATTTTTCCTTAAAAGATAAAAACAAATATTTTAATGCTCTTTAAGCACCTATACAAAATAATTATGTAAAAGTACACTGACAGAACAGTATATATCAACTGATTCTATGGATTATTTTCATTCTTATACACTGAGGGCCTGTCCACACGGAGACGCGTTTCGCTGTATACGTATACATTTTTTATCGTATTGGCGTTTCATCCACACGGATCCGGCGTTTTAGGAGACTGAATCCGCTAATTTTTGAAACCGGGTCCCAAAGTGGATAAATCTGAAAACGACACCCTCGCGGTTTCGTGTGTACAGCCTATCCGTATATTTTCTGAAACGATGATGTCATCACATCACGTGTCGGCTTCGTCACACGTAACAGCAACAACAATATTGGCGGACTACATGATTGTGTTTGTGTTGCTACTAAGCCTGCTAGCTTTATTACAGCAAAATCTATTGCTTCTATGCAACTGTTATGAGCAACAAGCGATAATGTTCACATCTTCGTCTTCTTCTTCTTAGTTCGAATACAGCGCGCAAGGTTATGTGCATGCTCAAAGTCTTCTTCTCCGTGTATAGTGTTTATCTATGGCAGAATTACAGCACCCCATACTGGTCTAGCATATATACTACACCGTTTTCAGTGGTTTCGTGTGTACGGAACTTTTTTTAGAACGAGGGAAATAAATGATCGGATAGGGCACGCACCGGCTTCGTGTGGATGGAGCCTGAGAATGAGCTAAATAGCATTATTGTTCAAACGATTCCTTATCTTATGAGGACCTCTAGTGTTCATCCCTGGTACTAGAGCTTTAATCTGACAATTTATATGACACTTTTAATGTTTTTGGGGCCTCTGAGCATGATAACATTTTGAAACTACACGTATTTCCTAAGAATTTCTTGTTCTTTATATGTAAAAAGTTTTGATGAGTTAGAATAATGCAATTTAAAGATATATGGAAATAACTCTCCATCTTTTTTACTGTTACATTCATAAATCACCACATCAACACCGTTCAAGATATCCCAAAGCCGTTCACATTTTAACATCTTCAGTATCTTGGCACCATGTTGACAAAGTTTGGTGTCTGATTCTGCTATGAGTGATATGAATTTATTCAGCTATATTTTTCCAAAAATCCACATTCAAATCAAAATAGCTGACTTCCTGTTGGTCGTAGCTAATGGGTGTAAATTTTTTGCAAAAAAAATCTGGTGACCAAAAATTATTAGGCTGTAGTTAAGAACTGTTAGTTTTATGGACAGTTAGAATGTTTTGTATATGCAGACAAGGGCTTTATGATGGGCCTGATTTGAATTTAGAAAAAAAAAAATATTTCTTAAACATGTTTGAAGTTCTTAATAGATTTCACTGTTGCACATTTAGTCTTTTCATTTTTTTACAGTAATGTGCATTTTGCAGTTTGTTTACATGGTGTACATTGGATGCACATATTTATGACTTCTTGTTACAGTATTCATTTAAAATAAAAGTTGTTTAAAATAAACAACTGTGTGCACCCTATTATTAATGTAGATGTGTATTTCAGTAATAAACTTAAGTAGGGGAGTTTTAAGTTACCAGCATTTATATCAAAATAGTGATCCCATGTCTGCAAAACTAACATTTTAAATGAAATATTGATAGCTAATCGATATCGAATCGAATTGAATCGAATCGAAACCATAAAAATAACAATTGAATCGAATTGCCAAATTGGTCACAATACCCAGCCCTAATTCACATCCTAATGAATAAACAACCAAGAGTTTAAATATTCCCTTCTATCTCCTCCTCTCTGACTCTCACTTTCCACCCATCCCCCCTCCCCACTGTCACCCTAACACTCAAAAAACACACACCCACTTACCACGCACACACATAAGTGCAGAGCAGAGAGGGATCAGATTTGTTTTTTAATTTTCATTAATTCATAGATCTTTGTATAATTATGAAATGAACGTTGTCTGATCAGAATGACTAGTAGTCTGTATGAAAAAAGTTTCAAAGACTTTGGATGCTGCACTTTAAAGATATAATAAAATTACGGCTATCTTTTTTTACTCCGATTTCAATCAATCACCACATCAACACCGTTCAAGATATCCTAAATCTGCTCGCAATTTAGAATCTTCAGAATGTTGGCATCATGTCAAAAAAAGTTTGGTGTGAATTGGTTGGTTTTCCCGAGAGAAGTATATAAAATTCCACAGCCTGATTTTTCCAAATATCCACATTCAAATCAAAATAGCCGACTTCCTGTCGATCGTAGCTAATGGGTGTAAATTAGAAATGTTTCTGGCTTGATGAGATCAATATATGTACCGAGTTTGGTGACTGTAGGACAAACTAAACCCCCAACTTTTGTCAAAAGGTGGCGCTATGGAGCGCCTGCTCCACGCCCATTTATGGGCTTTTATCAGTGTCTAAATATCATTAATACAGATGTGTGTGTGAAGTTTCATGAAATTCTGATTATTTTAAGTGGCTCCAAAACACAAAAAGCTAAAGTTAAAGTTTGACACGTTGCCATGGCAACATGATAAAAGTTATCGATAATGCAATTCACAGATTCTTATTGGCCGTGTTTCAACATTATTGAGAAGAAGTTTGAAGCAAATTGAGTAAAATTAAGAGGTTGATTTAAAAGCATTTAGAAAACGTTGCGCTTTGTGCTGCCAGTTGGTGGCGCTATAACTTTGACTCCTAATAGTCACATCTCTGTGATCGGCATCATAAGATGAACAAACTGCTGAAGTTTGGTCAAAATCAGACAAAGTGTGTTAAAGTTATTAGACACTTCCTGTTTCTCATTTCTCGCCATAATTTTGTCGCCCCGCCACGGCCAAACCGTTCGAGATATCAAAAATCCCCTGGCAATTTTGCGTCCCCAATGTCTTGAGATCATGCTGACCGAGTTTGGTGGCCATCGGTGGAAAGGTCTAGGAGGAGTATTTCAAATTCCATTGCATGCGCTTTTTAGACATCCCTGAATAGCTGACTTCCTGTTTGGTGAAGCACGGACTGTGAGCACGGAAGTTGTTCGGCCCGATGAGGTCTATATGTGTATGAATTTTGGTGACTGTAGATCAATTGGTGTGCGCTCCAGAGTCCCTCAAAAGTCGCAATTTTTAACGCTGTGCCACGCCCCCCCCCCCAGGTGACCCCCCCATGTCAAAGTCTGTCCGGCCCTGATGGCCGCAGGTTCCAATGTGTGTGCAAATTTTCAAGAGTTTTCGTGTATGTTAAGGGCCCCAAAATCCCCCAAAACATTGAAAAAAAAAATAATAATAATAATCCTTAGAAAAACAATAGGGCCTTCGCCCTTTTGGGCTCGGGCCCTAAAAAACAAATAAGAATCCTTAGAAGAACAATAGGGCCTTCGCCCTTTTGGGCTCGGGCCCTAATTAAAGCTGCGAGCAGCGATGAACGGGCCCTCGCACCTGGGCTCACCGCCAACCGGTGGCTTCAGGAAATCAGCAAACGGTGGGCAGTATGCTTTTAATACAGTAAATATAGAAAAAATATGTCATAAGTCATTTAAATGTGCCAAACTTGCCGCTGCCAGATGGTGGCGCTATGCCTATAACTGATTATTGGCATGTAGATGTGTTCAGGCCAGCACTATTATCAAACATATGAAGTTTGGTGCAGATTGACCTTGGTATGTTTGAGTTAGTGAAAGATATGATATATCCTGCTGCCAACAAGTGGCGCTATGATAATATCTGAATATTGGTCTTTAGGTGTCTTCAGGCCAGGACTCTTACCAAACCTGTGAATTTTGTGGCAGATCAGACATTTTATGGCTAAGTTATAACAACTCAATGAAAACTCAAGATCTTCACAATTTAACATCTCTAAGGCCTCAAGATCAGACTGACCAAATATAATGTTGATTTAATTAAATGCAATCAATGCAAGGACTTCAGATAATGCCAACTGTGAACCAATATGCTAAATGTTCCCTATACTCTGATGATGATGATAAGAACATGATTCATGATGATAACAAAATGTTATTATTGCTTGCTTTACGTCCACCACTTCTGCTTAAATGTCATCGTTACCTATCTGTACAATTTGTGTGTGGATATTGCTTTGCTGGTGACTCCTCCTGTTATAAGACATCACTCTTAAGCGCTACATAACTAAGAATCAATAAGGAAGACGGTGCCCAGATGGCACATGCATTCACAGTAACCCTCTGCTAGTTTGGATTTTAAGTTTACAGAATTGAAAGGGTTAGACTTTAAAATCAACACACAGACACATACACACAAAATATAAAATGTTGCCATTCAGTTTCATTTGTTAGCATTAACTATATTAGTTAACATGACCAATAAATAAATAGCATTTATTAATGTTAATTAATATTAAGCTAAAAAAGTATTCATATATAGTTTATGTACTGTGAATTAACATGAACATGAACACAGTTCATGTGGGTGTACAGCAATACACAATAAAGTGCTCTATAAACGCTTCATTCTTTCAAAATATCTTTAAAAACAAGTTGAGTATTGAAAGGGGCGATATATATATATATATATATATATATATATATATATATATATATATATATATATATATATATATATAACTCATCTTAAAATTTTATAATTTTCAGATGTTTTGAACAGATAACAGCAAAGCTTGTTTTGTTGTCCAAGTTTGTCTTGAAATTGTTAATTTAAATTTTATATTCAATAAATAACACTATGAAAATAAATGTCTATCAATGAAGATAAATCGCTAATGCTAAAAGTTGCATTTTTCTTAATCTTTTGCTATGTGACTGAATAGGACAAGCTCATGGTATAGTTCAGTAAAAAAAAAAAATAAATAAACAACAACTGCAAAATACAAACAATGAAAGACTTAGTGACCCTTTATATTTTCTCAAAATATCAGACTCTCAAAGATCAGACGTATTTATTTCGATTACACTATATATATATATATGTGCATTTCTCAAGGATGGTCTATAGCAAGATAGCATGTTTCACTTTCTACCCCTCTCTCCCTCTCTCCCTTTCACCCCTCCCCCCTTTAGTCACTCTAACTGTCATTCTGCAGTGACTGAACACAGACAGGCAGAGTGAGGTTTCTGAGTTCTTTTTTTAATTTTCTTTAATTCATAGAAGCTTGTATAATTTTTTTATTTACAGCACTTCCTCAGAATGATTAGATCTCTGTGTGAAAAAAGTTTTAAAGAGTTTGGATGCTGCACTTTAAAGATATAAAAATATTTTTTACTATATCTTTAAAAAATCACCACGTCCACACCGTTCAAGATATCCCAAATCCGCTCGCAATTTAACATCTTCAGAATCTTCTCTTCATGTTAAAAAAGTTTGGTGTGAACAGCTGGTTGTTCTTAGAAGTAGTGTGAATTTGTTTACAGCCTGATTTTTCCAAAAATCCACATTCAAATCAAAATAGCCGGCTTCCTGTTGGTCTTAGCTAATGAGTTTGATTTAGAAAGTTGTCCAAATTGATGAGATTAATATATGTACAGAGTTTGGTGACTGTAGGAAAAACTAACCCCCCAACTTTTGTCAAAAGATGGCGCTATAGAGTGCCTGCTCCATGCCCATTTATGACCTTTTGCCAGTGTCTAACTATCATAAATATTGATGTGTGTGTTGAGTTTCATGAAATTCTAAGCATGTTAACTGCCTCGAAAAGACAGGAATCTAATTTTAAAGTTTGACACGTTGCCATGGCAACAGCATTCGATTTATCATCGACCCCTTTACATATTCTTATCGGCCGTGTTTTGACATGATTTTGATGAAGTTTAAAGAAAATCGAGTAAAATTAAGAGGCTGATTTCAAAGCATTTTGAAAATGACACACTTCCTGCTGCCAGTTGGTGGCGCTATAACTTTGACTCATAATAGTCACATTTATGGAATCGGCATCATACAACGAACAAACTGGTGAAGTTTCATCAGAATCAGGCAATGTGGTCAACAGTTATTAGACATTTACATTTACATTTACATTTATTCATTTAGCCGACGCTTTTATCCAAAGCGACTTACAATTGGGAATACAACAAGTGATTCATCCTAAGGAGGCAGATCAACATAGGAAGTGTTCAAAAATACCATATATCAGGCGTTGTTAGAAGAGTGCAGGCTAGAAGGAGAAGATCAAGAAAGAGAGGAAAAACAGGCTAGAAGGGAGGATTTTTTTTTTTTTTTTTTTTTTTTTTTTATTGAGTCAGATAGTGTCGAAAAAGATGGGTTTTCAGCAGTCGTTTGAAAGCTGTTAAGGAGTCTGCATTCCGGATAGGGGTGGGAAGATCATTCCACCAGGCAGGGACATTGAACGAGAATGTTCTGGACAGTGATTTAATACCTCTCTGTGGTGGTACAATGAGGCGTCTTTCACTAGAGGATCTCAGTCTTCTGGAAGGAGTGTAGATGTGTAGTAGTGAATGGAGGTAGGCAGGTGATGATCCGGTGGCTGTCCTATATGCCAGCATCAGTGTCTTGAATTTGATGCGTGCTGTAACCGGTAGCCAGTGCAGGGATATGAAGAGAGGTGTAACATGGGCCTTTTTGGGCTCGTTGAAGACCAGTCGTGCTGCTGCATTCTGAATCATTTGTAGAGGCTTGATTGTACATGCTGGAAGACCAGCTAAAAGAGCATTGCAGTAGTCCAGCCTGGAAATGACCAGGGCCTGGACGAGGAGTTGTGTAGCATGCTCTGTTAGGAAGGGCCTGATCTTTCTGATGTTGTACAATGCAAACCTGCAAGATCGAGCGGTCTTAGCTATGTGGTCTTTAAAAGTCAGTTGGTTGTCAAAGATAACACCCAGATTTCTGGCTGAAGTTGATGGGGTAATTGTTGATGAACCTAACTGGATGGAGAAGTCATGCTGTAGAGATGGAGTGGCAGGAAAGATAAGGAGTTCCGTCTTTGCTAGATTGAGCTGTAGATGGTGTTCCTTCATCCATGCAGAGATATCCGCCAGGCAACCTGAGATCCGTGCAGCTACCGATGGATCGTCTGGTTTGAAAGAAAGATAGAGCTGTGTGTCATCAGCATAGCAATGGTAGGAGAAGCCATGTGCCTGTATGATGGGGCCCAGAGATGTAGTGTATATGGAGAAGAGGAGAGGTCCAAGAACTGAACCCTGAGGAACCCCAGTGACCAGTTGATGAGTTTTGGATACCTCGCCTCCCCAGGCCACTCTGAAAGACCTACCAGAGAGGTAGGATTTGAACCAGCGAAGTGAAGTCCCTGTAATACCCAGCATTGAGAGGGTGGACAGGAGGATCTGGTGATTCACAGTGTCAAAAGCTGCAGATAGGTCCAGCAAGATGAGTACCGATGATTTGGACTCAGCTTTTGCCGTCCGCAAGGCTTCAGTGACAGACAGTAGCGCAGTCTCAGTTGAATGGCCGCTTCTGAACCCTGATTGGTTAGAGTCCAGTAGATTGTTCTGTGAGAGGAATAAGGATAGCTGGTTGAAAACAGCCCGTTCCAGTGTTTTTGCTATGAATGGAAGGAGGGAGACAGGTCTGTAGTTGTCTATGATTGAAGAGTTAAGTGTAGGTTTTTTGAGCAGTGGGGTTACCCGGGCCTGCTTAAATGTAGTAGGAAAAGTGCCTGTGAGAAGAGATGTGTTGATGATGTGTGTGAGCGCCGGTAGGATTGTAGGGGAGATTGCTTGGAGAAGGTGTGAGGGGATAGGATCTAGAGGACATGTCGTCGGATGGCTGGAGAGGAAAAGTTTGGTTACTTCTGCCTCCGAGCAAGGACAGAAGGAGAAGTGGGGGGTTCCAGCCGTGATTGTGGTCAATTTTAGTTCCTGTATGTGTGGAGCTGAGAACTTATTATTGATCGATGTAGTTTTGTCTGTAAAAAATGTGGCGAAATCATCAGCTGTTATAGAAGTTGTGGGAGGTGGTGGAGGGGGACAAAGCAGTGTATTAAATGTTTTGAAAAGGTTGCGTGCGTCCGGGGAATTGTTGATCCTGTTGTGGAAGTATGAAGATTTGGCTGTATGTACTTGGGTAGCGAAAGATGAGAGCATAGACCGATACTTACTGAGGTCGGATGGATCCTTAGATTTGTGCCATTTTCTCTCAGCTGCCCTAAGTTTGGAACGATGCTCACGAAGAACATCGGATAACCAAGGGGTTGTCGGAGCAGATCGTGCTGGCCTGGAGGAGAGAGGGCATATAACATCTAGACAGGAGGTAAGAGTGGAGCATAAGGTGTCAGTTGCTGCATTAGTGTCCAGGGATGAGAAGTGAGTAGGAGAGGGAAGGGAGGAGGATACTAAAGAAGAAAGATGGGAGTGTGAGAGAGAGCGTAGGTTTCTTCTAAAAGTAACAGGTAGAGGGGTTGGTAGTGCACAAGTAGCAAGATGTAGGTCAAATGTAATGAAGAAGTGGTCAGAGATGTGTAGGGGTTTGACCACAATGTTGTCTGAAATACAATTTCGCATGTAAATGAGATCAAGTTGGTTGCCAGATTTATGAGTGCATGTAGTGATAACACGTTGTAGATCAAATGAAGCTAGAAGTGAATTGAAGTCAGCAGCATAGGGTTTGTCAAGGTGAATGTTGAGGTCCCCAAAGACTAGAAGTGGGCTGCCATCCTCTGGAAACGAGGACAGCAGCCCATCCAGCTCTTCTAAGAAGATGCCAAGTTGAGTAGGAGGGCGGTAGATTACCACAATGTGGAGTTCGATAGGAGATGTTACAGTGATTGTATGAGATTCAAAAGAACTATAATTGCATAGAGGAGAATGGGTTGAGTATTTCCAGTTGTTAGAAATAAGAAGTCCCGTCCCCCCACCCCTTCCAGTCTGACGAGGGGTGTGAGAGAAGGAAAAGTTATTAGAAAGAGCAGCTGGGGTTGCAGAGTCTTCTGGACGAATCCAGGTCTCAGTCAAGCCTAGAATGCTCAAACCAGATTGCACAGAAAATGCTGAAATGAAGTCAGTTTTGTTGACAGCTGATTGACAGTTCCAGAGTCCAACCGTGAAAGAGAAAGGTTCAGTGGAAGAAGTGTCGATAGGACGCAGGTTAGATATATTGCGTCGGCGTGTGCGTGTGATATTAGTGCGGTGTGAAGAGACCACCGGAATGAGTTGGAAACACATGATAGAGGAGGACAGAAAGAAGAGTGAAATAAAGGAAAGGAGTACTTAAGTGCGTTTTCGGTGTCGTTGCTCGGAGAAGTCGCGCAGGAAAAGTCGCAAGTATTTACTCTCGTCAGTCTTCACGCGAGGAGGCTGAACGCTTCCGCTGACGCTTCAGCGTCAGCTGTTCTGACGCAGTTAAATAGACAACCAAACAGTGCTTCAATGATAAAAGCTAGGGACGCCTCCTAGGCTCAGTGAGCCGCAAATGTCTCGCCCGCACGCAAAATGGCTCAATCGAAACTCAAAAAACAACAGCTTCGCACTTGTAATAGCTCCAGAAGGGAACGATATGACAAAAACAAAAGCTTCCCTTGGCCGTACGCTCAGTTATCAATTTTAATGATTGCAATAAAAACTAGAATTTAAAGCAAAAACAATCGCAGGACAAATAACAGAAGAACACTCCTTTTCTAACAGTGAATAGATGTAAATAAAACAAACGAATAACTAAATAGAACAACGGAGTACTTTGAGAAGCAGCTCAAAATTAATATTAACGAATAAGTGAATAGAAACTACAGAGTGCCTTTTAGAAGCAGCTCAAATTTAATATTAACCAATAAGTGAATAGAAACTACAGAGTGCGTTTTAGAAGCAGCTCAAATTTAATATTAACCAATAAGTAAATAGAAACTACAGAGTGCGTTTTAGAAGCAGCTCAAATTTAACATTAACCAATAAGTAAATAGAAACTACAGAGTGCGTTTTAGAAGCAGCTCAAATTTAACATTAACCAATAAGTAAATAGAAACTAGAGAGTGCGTTTTAGAAGCAGCTCAAATTTAATATTAACCAATAAGTGAATAGAAACTACAGAGTGCGTTTTAGAAGCAGCTCAAATTTAATATTAACCAATAAGTGAATAGAAACTACAGAGTGCTTAAGAGAACAGCGGCTTAAAATTAATACTTAGGAGTAAGTAATTAAACAGAAAAGACAAAGTGCTTTTAGCAGCAACTCTAAGTAAGGGCCGCCTAGCGAAATAGTATTAATGAAGACACTTACGCGCCGTCGTTCTTTCTCGTCTGAGGACTGAACTCACTTTCCCGCAGTATGGAAAGTAAGCAAACTATTTAAGCAGTATTCTCGCTAGCCACGCCTCCTAGGCTCAGTGAGCCGCAAATGTCTCGCCCGCACGCAAAATGGCTCAATCGAAACTCAAAAAACAACAGCTTCGCACTTGTAATAGCTCCAGAAGGGAACGATATGACAAAAACAAAAGCTTCCCTTGGCCGTACGCTCAGTTATCAATTTTAATGATTGCAATAAAAACTAGAATTTAAAGCAAAAACAATCGCAGGACAAATAACAGAAGAACACTCCTTTTCTAACAGTGAATAGATGTAAATAAAACAAACGAATAACTAAATAGAACAACGGAGTACTTTGAGAAGCAGCTCAAAATTAATATTAACGAATAAGTGAATAGAAACTACAGAGTGCCTTTTAGAAGCAGCTCAAATTTAATATTAACCAATAAGTGAATAGAAACTACAGAGTGCGTTTTAGAAGCAGCTAAAATTTAATATTAACCAATAAGTAAATAGAAACTACAGAGTGCGTTTTAGAAGCAGCTCAAATTTAACATTAACCAATAAGTAAATAGAAACTACAGAGTGCGTTTTAGAAGCAGCTCAAATTTAACATTAACCAATAAGTAAATAGAAACTACAGAGTGCATTTTAGAAGCAGCTCAAATTTAATATTAACCAATAAGTGAATAGAAACTACAGAGTGCGTTTTAGAAGCAGCTCAAATTTAATATTAACCAATAAGTGAATAGAAACTACAGAGTGCTTAAGAGAACAGCGGCTTAAAATTAATACTTAGGAGTAAGTAATTAAACAGAAAAGACAAAGTGCTTTTAGCAGCAACTCTAAGTAAGGGCCGCCTAGCGAAATAGTATTAATGAAGACACTTACGCGCCGTCGTTCTTTCTCGTCTGAGGACTGAACTCACTTTCCCGCAGTATGGAAAGTAAGCAAACTATTTAAGCAGTATTCTCGCTAGCCACGCCTCCTAGGCTCAGTGAGCCGCAAATGTCTCGCCCGCACGCAAAATGGCTCAATCGAAACTCAAAAAACAACAGCTTCGCACTTGTAATAGCTCCAGAAGGGAACGATATGACAAAAACAAAAGCTTCCCTTGGCCGTACGCTCAGTTATCAATTTTAATGATTGCAATAAAAACTAGAATTTAAAGCAAAAACAATCGCAGGACAAATAACAGAAGAACACTCCTTTTCTAACAGTGAATAGATGTAAATAAAACAAACGAATAACTAAATAGAACAACGGAGTACTTTGAGAAGCAGCTCAAAATTAATATTAACGAATAAGTGAATAGAAACTACAGAGTGCCTTTTAGAAGCAGCTCAAATTTAATATTAACCAATAAGTGAATAGAAACTACAGAGTGCGTTTTAGAAGCAGCTCAAATTTAATATTAACCAATAAGTAAATAGAAACTACAGAGTGCGTTTTAGAAGCAGCTCAAATTTAACATTAACCAATAAGTAAATAGAAACTACAGAGTGCGTTTTAGAAGCAGCTCAAATTTAACATTAACCAATAAGTAAATAGAAACTACAGAGTGCGTTTTAGAAGCAGCTCAAATTTAATATTAACCAATAAGTGAATAGAAACTACAGAGTGCGTTTTAGAAGCAGCTCAAATTTAATATTAACCAATAAGTGAATAGAAACTACAGAGTGCTTAAGAGAACAGCGGCTTAAAATTAATACTTAGGAGTAAGTAATTAAACAGAAAAGACAAAGTGCTTTTAGCAGCAACTCTAAGTAAGGGCCGCCTAGCGAAATAGTATTAATGAAGACACTTACGCGCCGTCGTTCTTTCTCGTCTGAGGACTGAACTCACTTCCTGTTTCTCATTTCTCGCCATAACTTTGTCGCCTTGCCACGGCCAAACCGTTCGAGATATCAAAAATCTCCTCGCAATTTAGCGTCCCCAATGTCTTGAGATCATGCTGACCGAGTTTGGTGACAATCCCATGGAATTCCTGGGAGGAGTACGTTAAATTCCAGAGCATGCGCTTTTTAAACAGCCCTAAATATCTCACTTCCTGTCAGGTGGAGCCTATGACATAGAGTACAAAAGTTGTTTGGCTCAGTGAGATCTATATGTGTACCGAGTTTCATATGAATACGTGCAAGTATGTGTGCGCAGTAGATCAAGTTTTCAAACTGTGTTCCAGGGGGCGCTGTAGAGGCCCTGAACCACGCCCGGGTCCCAGCCTCTGTGGCGTCCTGATGGCCGCAGATTCCGACGTGTGTGCAAATTTTCAAGAGTTTTTGAGTATGTTAAGGCCCCCAAAAGTGCCCGGAAGGTTGAAAAAAAAAATAAAATAAAAAAAAAATAATTAAAGCGGCAAGCAGCGATGAACGGGCCCTCGCACCCGGGCTCACCGCCGACCGGTGGCTTTAGGAAAACAGCAAATGGTGGGTAGTATGCTTTTAATACAGTAAAAATAGGAGAAATATGTCAAAGTCACTTAAATGTGCCAAATTTCCTGCTGCCAGCTGGTGGCGCTATGCATATAACTGATTATTGGCATGTAGATGTGTTCAGGCCACCACTTTCATCAAACATATGAAGTTTGGTGCAGATTGACCTTGGTATGTTTGAGTTAGTGAAAGATATGATATATCCTGCTGCCAACAGGTGGCGATATGATAATATCTGAATTTTGGCCTTTAGGTGTCTTCAGGCCAGGACTCTTACCAAACCTGTGAAGTTTGAGGCAGATCGGACATTTTATGGCTGAGTTATAACAACTTCTATGTCCATGGCGAAACATCAAACTTTGTCAGGCCGCCACAGACACGCCCTTTAACGAAAACTCAAGATCTTCTCAATTTAACATCTTTAAGGCCTCTAGATCAGAATGACCAAATATAATGTTAATATCATTAAATCTCTAAGAGGAGTTTGATACAAGTCATTTCCTGTTGCCAACAGGTGGCGCTGTGATTATAATAGAATGTTGGCCTTGAGATGTGTTCAGGCCAGGACTCTTATCGAATATGTGAAGTTTGAGGCAAATCGGACATTTTATGGCTGAGTTATAACAAGTTTTATATCCATGGCGAGACCTCGAAATTTGTCAGGCCGCCACGGACACGCCCTTTACCGAAAACTCAAGATCTTTACAATTAAACATCGCTAAGGCCTTTATATTAGACTGACCGATTTTGGAGTTGATCTGTATAAATCTCTAGGAGGAGTTTGTTGTAGAGTACAGCATGACACTTCCTGTTGCCTGCAGGTGGCGCTATGACTATAACTGAATATGGGCATGTAGATGTCTTCAGGTCAGGAGTGTTATCACACATGTGAAGTTTGGGACAGATCGGACATTTTATGCCTAAGTTATAGCAACTTCCTTTTTCATGGCGAAACATCGAAATTTGCGAGGCCGCCACGGACACGCCCTCCGATGAAAACTCTAGATCTTCACAATTTAACGTCACAAAGGGCTTTAGATTAGACTCACCAAATTTGGTGTTGATCGGAATAAATCTCTAGGAGGAGTTCGTTCAAGTATGACACCTGAAAATGGCAAAAATGACACAAATTTTGCTGAGAAAATTAATAATAACCGAATTCCTGTTGGGTTTCGGATTTTATCTCAAGAGGCTCTTTTGTAGGTATTGGTGTGTTACATGTGTGTACCGATTTTTGTGCATGTACGATAATCACAGCTGAATGCGCACACCGCGGAACGTGTAAAGGTGGCGCTATTGAGCCATTTTGCCACACCCACTTCTGCAACCCATATCAGACGTCCATTTTCGCCAGGTCTGATGTGTGTGCAAAGTTTCGTTAGTTTTCGGGTATGTTTAGGCCCTCAAAAATGCGATTCATTCCGGATAAGAATAATAATAATAATTAAAGCTGCAAGCAGCGATGAACGGGCCCTCGCACCCGGGCTCACCGCCGACCGGTGGCTTTAGGAAAACAGCAAATGGTGGGTAGTATGCTTTTAATACAGTAAAAATAGGAGAAATATGTCAAAGTCACTTAAATGTGCCAAATTTCCTGCTGCCAGCTGGTGGCGCTATGCATATAACTGATTATTGGCATGTATATGTGTTCAGGCCACCACTTTCATCAAACATATGAAGTTTGGTGCAGATTGACCTTGGTATGTTTGAGTCTCACCGCCGACCTGTGGCGAATGGTGGGCACTATGCTTTTAACATAGTAAATTTAGGAGTTATATGTGGAAATCATTTAGATGTGCCAGATTTCTTGCTGCCACCTGGTGGCGCTATGTGTATAACTGAATATTGGCATGCGGATGTGTTCAGGCCAGCGATTGTATCAAACATATGAAGTTTGGTGCAGCTTGAACGTGGCATGCTTGAGTGTAATACATGACATATCCTGCTGCCAACAGGTGGCGCAATTACGGAATATTGGGTTTTAGATGTCTTCAGGCCAGGACTATTGCCAAACATGTCAAGTTTGGTTCAAATTGTACATTGCATGTTTAAGTTAGTGTAAAACAAGTAATTTGCTGTTGCCAGCTGGTGGCGCTAGGACTATAACTGAATATTGGCATGTAAATGTATTCAGGCCAGGTCTCTTATCAAACATATTAAGTTTGGGGCTGATTGGACATTGCATGCCTGAGTTACAGTAACTTCCTGTTTCATTGCATTAAGAGTATGCTTTAGCACTTAGCTAAATGTTGATAACATGTTTCTAGCATGTTGCTACCCTATTTAACACTTGTTGATATTTTTAAAATGTTGCTGGGCTTCAACAACAGTATTAAACATGTGACTTCCTGTTGCCAGCAGGTGGCACTATGACTATAACTGAATATGGGCATGGGCTTGTGTTCAGACCAGCACTCTTATCAAACATATTAAGCTTGGGTCAGATTGGACATTGTATGCATGAGTTACACTTATTTTTCTTTGTATTAATATCATGCTTTAGCTCTTAGCTAAGTGTTGCTAGCATTTTTTACATTATTGTAGCATGATGCTAGCCTATTTAAAACTTGCTAACACTTTTTAATATATTGCTAGGAGTCCGTAACACCATTAAACGTCACTTCCTGTTGTCAGCAGGTGGCGCTGTGACTATAACTGAATATGGGCATGTATATATCTTCAGGCCAGGACTCTTATCAAACATGTGAAGTTTGGGGCTGATTGGACATTGCATGCCTGAGTTACAGTAACTTCCTGTTTTATGTCTTTAACAACATGCTTTAGCACTAAGTAAGTGTTGCTAACATGTTTGAGTACGTTTTAAACTAGTTTAGCACTCAATGGCTTTTTTTAGTGTGTTGCTAATAGTGTGTCACAGTGTTAAACATGTCACTTCCTGTTGACAGTAGGTGGCGCTATGACTATAACTGATGATTGGCATGTAGATATCTTCAGGTCAGGACTGTTATCAAACATGTGAAGTTTAGGGCTGATTGGACATTGCATGCCTGAGTTACAGTAACTTCCTGTTTCATTGCATTAAGAGCATGCTTTAGCACTTAGCTAAATGTTGCTAACATGTTATAGCATGTTTCTAGCATGTTGCTACCCTTTTTAACAGTTGTTGATATTTTTTAAAAAGTTGCTAGGCATCCACAAAAGAATTATACATGTGGCTTCCTGCTGCCAGCTGGTGGCGCTATGCATATAACTGATTATTGGCATGTATATGTGTTCAGGCCACCACTTTCATCAAACATATGAAGTTTGGTGCAGATTGACCTTGGTATGTTTGAGTTAGTGAAAGATATGATATATCCTGCTGCCAACAGGTGGCGATATAATAATATCTGAATTTTGGCCTTTAGGTGTCTTCAGGCCAGGACTCTTACCAAACCTGTGAAGTTTGAGGCAGATCGGACATTTTATGGCTGAGTTATAACAACTTCTATGTCCATGGCGAAACATCAAACTTTGTCAGGCCGCCACAGACACGCCCTTTAACGAAAACTCAAGATCTTCGCAATTTAACATCTTTAAGGCCTCTAGATCAGAATGACCAAATATAATGTTAATATCATTAAATCTCTAAGAGGAGTTTGATACAAGTCATTTCCTGTTGCCAACAGGTGGCGCTGTGATTATAATAGAATGTTGGCCTTGAGATGTGTTCAGGCCAGGACTTCTATCGAATATGTGAAGTTTGAGGCAAATCGGACATTTTATGGCTGAGTTATAACAAGTTTTATATCCATGGCGAGACCTCGAAATTTGTCAGGCCGCCACGGACACGCCCTTTACCGAAAACTCAAGATCTTTGCAATTAAACATCGCTAAGGCCTTTATATTAGACTGACCGATTTTGGAGTTGATCTGTATAAATCTCTAGGAGGAGTTTGTTGTAGAGTACAGCATGACACTTCCTGTTGCCTGCAGGTGGCGCTATGACTATAACTGAATATGGGCATGTAGATGTCTTCAGGTCAGGAGTGTTATCACACATGTGAAGTTTGGGACAGATCGGACATTTTATGCCTAAGTTATAGCAACTTCCTTTTTCATGGCGAAACATCGAAATTTGCGAGGCCGCCACGGACACGCCCTCCGATGAAAACTCTAGATCTTCACAATTTAACGTCACAAAGGGCTTTAGATTAGACTCACCAAATTTGGTGTTGATCGGAATAAATCTCTAGGAGGAGTTCGTTCAAGTATGACACCTGAAAATGGCAAAAATGACACAAATTTTGCTAAGAAAATTAATAATAACCGAATTCCTGTTGGGTTTCGGATTTTATCTCAAGAGGCTTTTTTGTAGGTATTGGTGTGTTACATGTGTGTACCGATTTTTGTGCATGTACGATAATCACAGCTGAATGCGCACACCGCGGAACGTGTAAAGGTGGCGCTATTGAGCCATTTTGCCACACCCACTTCTGCAACCCATATCAGACGTCCATTTTCGCCAGGTCTGATGTGTGTGCAAAGTTTCGTTAGTTTTCGGGTATGTTTAGGCCCTCAAAAATGCGATTCATTCCGGATAAGAATAATAATAATAATAATTAAAGCTGCAAGCAGCGATGACCGGGCCCTCGCCATCTGCGCAGTCACCATCCCGATAGCATCAGAAAAACGGTGCCCAGTTGGCACATGCATTCACAGTAACCCTTCTGCCAGGGTCGATTTAAAGTTTACCGAATTGAAAGGGTTAATTAAAATCAACACACAGACACATACACACAATATTTAAAATTTTGCCATACAGATTAATTTGTTAACATTAACTATATTAGTTAACATGAACAATAATTAAATAGCATATATTAATGTTAATTAATATTAAGCTAAAAAAAAAGTATTCATATATTATTAAAAGGTACATTAGTACATTTATTTATATTTGTTAAAAATATTTGTGGGTTTATGTATTTATAATACATTATAAGGGTATTCTTAAGGCATTATAATGAATGCATAATACATTATAAAAAACCTTATAATATGTTGTATCATCTCATGAGAATTCATAAGAACAGTTTTAATGTATTAGAATTTTTACTTTTTTATTATAGCTTTTATGAGTGTGATTACCTCCTCATAGTTATAATGTATAAGTCTCATATTTTGCCATCTTACTGATGTCACTTTACTTAAAGCATACAAAGATCACTTATAAGTAATAATAATAATAATTCTCAAATAGCCATAAGATCAGGTATCAGATCAGATGAATGTATAATATGATCAGTTTAATTATTTTGATGGTACCCGTTAGACAGCTTTTTATAAGTAACTCTGCAACTTCATGTCAGCTAGCAGTAATTATTATTAGTAGTGTGCTAAATATATGCTAATACTGTATTTTGACAGTTCCCCAAAAGACAAACTGATTATAAGTAACTTTGCAAGAACATGAACCTTCTACTTAGTCTAACATTAAACTAAGTCTACACTGTAAGGAGTGTTAGTTGGTGAGAGTTAGTTGCTTATAGTCAATAGAATAGAATAGAATGTAAAAAATAAATCTAATATGATATAGTTCATTACAAATGAAGTAGATTTAATATGGTGTATTTTGTGTGTTATAAATAATCATAATCTTAAAAGTTATAACCTCTAATATTTAAGTATTATAATGTATGATATTTGTTGGTATGAATATTCATTGGATGATATAATATATTATATTGTAGTTTTTTTATAATGCATTATGCGTTCATTATAATGCCTTAGAAATGCCCTTATAATAGGGGCTTCATAGAAAGTGTCGCCAAATCAGTGAGAGACAAACAAAACATTTCATAGTTTTTCATTAAAAAAGAAAAAAAAAATTTTTTAATGCTTTTTAGTGTTTATTTTAAAATTGTGTAAAAGTATTCTGACAGTACAGTACATAACAACTGCAAATGATTCTATGCATTCCTTTATTTGTTGAACATTGAGAATGAGCAGAATAGGATTAGAGGTAAAAATATTCCTTATCATACGAGGACCTCTGGTGTTCATCCTTCGTATTACAGTCTTCATTTCTCTCTCTTTCAGTTCTGGATACTTTTAATGTTTTTGGGGCCTCTGAGCATGATAAAATTTTGATACCACGCGTATTTCCTAAGAATTTCTTGTTCTTTATATGTAAAAAGTTTTGATGAGTTAGAATAATGCAATTTAAAGATATATGAAAATAACTCTTCATCTTTTTTATTGTTACTTTCATAAATCACCACATCAACACCGTTCAAGATATCCCAACGGTTCACAATATAGGGAACATTTTCCCTATATTCTGATGATGATGATAAGAACATGTAATTCATGATGATAACAAAATGTTATTAAAGCTGCAAGCAGCGATGAACGGGCCCTCGCACCAGGGCTCACCGCCGACCGTTGGCTTTAGGAAAACAGCAAACGGTGGGCAGTATGCTTTTAATACAGTAAATGTAGGAAAAATAGATCAAAGTCACTTAAATGTGCCAATCCTCCTGCTGCCAGCTGGTGGCGCTATGCCTGTAACTGATTATTGACATGTAGATGTGTTCAGGCCAGCACTTTCATCAAACATATGAAGTCTGGTGCAGATTGACCTTGGTATGTTTAAGTTAGTGCAAGATATGATATATCCTGCTGTCAATAGGTGGCGCTATGATAATATCTGAATATTGGCCTTAAGATGTCTTCAGGCCAGGACTCTTATCAAACATGTGAAGTTTGAGGCAGATTGGACATTTTATGGCTGAGTTATAACAACTTCTATGTCCATGACCAAACATCAAACTTTGTCAGGCCACCACGGACATGCCCTTCAACGAAAACTCTAGATCTTCGCAATTTAACATCACTAAAGCCTTTTTATTAGACTGACCGATTTTGGTGTTGATCTGTATAAATCTCTTGGAGGAGTTTGTTGTAGAGTACAGCATGACACTTCCTGTTGCCAGCAGGTGGCGCTATGACTATAACTGAATATGGGAATGTAGATGTCTTCAGGTCAGGAGTGTTATCACACATGTGAAGTTTGGGACAGATCGGACATTGTATGCCTGAGTTATAGAAACTTCCTTTTTCATGGCGAAACATCGAAATTTGCGAGACCGATTTGGACACGCCCTCCAATGAAAACTCTAGATCTTTGCAATTTAACGTCACAAAGTGCTTTAGATTACACTCAGCAAATTTGGCGTTAATCCGGGTAAATCTCTAGGAGGAGTTCGTTCAATTACGAGGCCTGAAAATGGCAAAAATGACAAAATTTGCTGAGAAAATTAAAAATAACCGACTTCCTGTTGGGTGTCAAATTTTGCTCCAAGAGGCTTTTTTGTAGCTATTTTAAATAGTTACCATGTTTTATGGTCTACAAGCATTTTTTTATATTATTTTAATAGTCTATAAGCATCTGTGAAATAATTATAAAAAAATATATTAAAAATAAATACATATTAATTTGTTTCTCATTCTAATTAAGTGAACTGAGCAGTATAGTGTCATACTTATAAGATACTTTGTTCTATCAGTGAGAGTGTATATATGTATTTAAATCACATACTTTTTCCTTAAAAGATAAAAAAAAAAAAAGATTTTAATGCTCTTTAAGCACCTATACAAAATAATTATGTAAAATTACACTGACAGTACAGTACATATCAACTGATTCTATGGATTATTGTCATTCCTATACACTGACAATGAGCTAAATAGCAGTAGAGGTCAAACGATTCCTTATCTTATGAGGACCTCTAGTGTTCATCCCTGGTATTAGAGCTTTAATCTGACGAATTTATTTGTCACTTTTAATGTTTTTGGGGCCTCTGAGCATGATAACATTTTGAAACTGCACGTATTTCCTAAGAATTTCTTGTTCTTTATATGTAAAAAGTTTTGATGAGTAAGAATAATGCAATTTAAAGATATATGAAAATAACTCTTCATCTTTTTATTGTTACTTTCATAAATCACCACATCAACACCGTTCAAGATATCCCAAAGCCGTTCACAATATAGGGAACATTTTCCCTATATTCTGATGATGATGATAAGAACATGTAATTCATGATGATAACAAAATGTTATTATTGCTTGCTTTACGTCCACCACTTCTGCTTAAATGTCATCGTTACCTATCTGTTCAATTTGTGTGTGGATAATGGATATTGCTTTGCAGGTGACTCCTGTTATAAGACATCGCTTTTAAGCGCTACATAAAGAATCAATTAGGAAAACGGTGCCCAGTTGGCACATGCATTCACAGTAACCCTCAGCCAGTTTGGAATTAAAGTTTACTGAATTGAAAGGGTTAAACTTTACAGTCAACACACAGACACATACACACAATATATAAAATTGCCAACCAGTATCATTTGTTAACATTAACTATATTAGTTAACATGAACAATAATTGAATAGTATTTATTAATTTTAATATTAAGCCAAAAAAAGTATTCATATATTGTTTAATGGTAAAATAGTATATTTTAACATTAGTTTATGTTCTGTGAATTAACATGAACATGAACACAGTTCATGTGGGTGTACAGCAATACACAAAGTGCTCTATAAACGCTTCTTTCTTTCAAAATATCTTTAAAAATCAAGTTGAGTATTGTAATGGGGTAATGGGTTTCACTCTCTCTCTTCCTTTCACCCCTCCCCCCTTCAGTCTCTCTTAAGTTACTGTGACTCAACTACGCACACACACACAGAGACCCAGAGTGACAGCAGGTTTCTGATTTCGATTTTTAATTTTCTTTAATTCATAGAAGCTTATAAAAAAAATTATATTTACAGCACTTGCTCAGAATGATAAGATCTCTGTGTGAAAAGTTGTAAAGAGTTTGGATGCTGCACTTTAAAGGTATAAAAAAAATTACGGTTATGTTTTTTACTACATCTTTAAAAAATCACTACGTCCACACCGTTCAAGATATCACAAATCCGCTCGCAATTTAACATCTTCAGAATCCTCTCTTCATGTTAAAAAAGTTTGGTGTGAATACCTTAATGTTCTTAGAAGGAGTGTGAATTTGTTTACAGCCTGATTTTTCCAAAAATCCATATTCAAATCAAAATAGCTGGCTTCCTGTTGGTCTTAGCTAATGAGTTTGATTTAGAAAGTTGTCCAGATTGATGAGAACAATATACGTACAGAGTTTGGTGACTGTAGGAAAAACTAACCCCCCAACTTTTGTCAAAAGATGGCGCTATAGAGTGCCTTCTCCACGCCCATTTATGACCTTTTGCCAGTGTCTAACTATCATTAATATTGATGTGTGTGTTGAGTTTCATGAAATTCTAAGCATGTAATCTGCCTCGAAAAGACAGGAATCTAATTTTAGAGTTTGACACGTTGCCATGGCAACAGCATTTGATTTATCATCGACCCCTTTATATATTCTTATCGGCCGTGTTTTGACATGATTTTGATGAAGTTTAAAGAAAATCAAGTAAAATTAAGAGGCTGATTTTAAAGCGTTTTGAAAATGACACGCTTCCTGCTGCCAGTTGGTGGCGCTATAACTTTGACTCATAATAGTCACGTTTATGGAATCGGCATCATACAACGAATAAACTGGTGAAGTTTCATCAGAATCAGGCAATGTGTGCAACAGTTATTAGACACTTCCTGTTTCTCATTTCTCGCCATAACTTTGTTGCCTTGCCACGGCCAAACCGTTCAAGATATCAAAAATCCCCTCGCAATTTAGCGTCCCCAATGTCTTGAGATCATGCTGACCGAGTTTGGTGACAATCCTATGGAAACCCTGGGAGGAGTACGTTAAATTCCAGAGCATGCGCTTTTTAAACAGCCCTAAATATCTCACTTCCTGTTGGGTGGAGCACATGACATAGAGTACAAAAGTTGTTTGGCTCAGTGAAATCTATATGTGTACCGAGTTTCATATGAGTATGTGCAAGTATGTGTGCGCAGTACATCAAGTTTTCAAACTGTGTTCCAGGGGGCGCTGTAGAGGCCCTGAACCACGCCCGGGTCCCAGCCTCTGTGGTGTCCTGATGGCCGCAGATTCCGACGTGTGTGCAAATTTTCAAGAGTTTTTGAGTATGTTAAGGCCCCCAAAAGTGCCCGGAAGGTTTAAAAAATAAATAAATAAATAAAAAAAATTAAAGCTGCAAGCAGCAATGACCAGGCCCTCGCCGTCTGTGCAGTCGCCATCCCGATAGCATCAGGAAAACGGTGCCCAGTTGGCACATGCATTCACAGTAACCCTTTGGACTAACCCTAACTGTCTCTCCTCCTCTCTGACTCTTTCTCTTACCACCCATCCCCCCTCCTTACACTCAGCCACTTACCACACAAACACACACATAGAGTGCAGAGCAGAGTGAGATCAGATATGTTTTTTTATTTTCTTTCATTCGTGGAGTTTTGTATAATTATGAAATGAACTGTGTTTGATCAGAATGAATAGTTATTTGTATGAAAAAAGTTTCAAAGAGTTAGGATGCTGCACTTTAAATATATAATAAATCATTGAAAACTGAAAATGGAAAATGAAATTCTAAGCACGCTATCTGCCTCAAAAACACAGGAAACAAATATTTGAATGTATTTTTTATTTTTATTTATTTGCCATGGCAACAGCATTTGATGCATCAGGGACGCCTTTACAGACTCTCATCGGCCGTGTTTTTACATTATTCTGATGAAGTTTGAAGAAAATCGAGTACAAATAAATTGTTCATTGTTCGTTCGTGTTTGTAAGTTCATTAACCATTGTTAACGAAAGAGACCCTATTTTAAATAGTTACCATGTTTTATGATCTACAACCATTTTTAAATATTATTTGAATGATCTATAAGCATCTGTGAAATAATTACAAACAAATATATTAAAAATAAATACATATTAACTTGATGTTGATGTTGATGTATTTGTTTCTCATTCTAATTAAGTGAACTGAGCAGTATAGTGTCATACTTATAAGATTTTTTGTTCTATCAGTGAGAGTCTATATATGTATATAAATCATATAATTTTTCCTTAAAAGATTAAAAAAAGATTTAATGCTCTTTAAGCACCTATACAAAACAATTATGTACACTGACAGTACAGTACATATCAACTGATTCTATGGATTATTGTCATTCCTATACACTGACAATGAGCTAAATAGCATTAGAGGTCAAACGATTCCTTATCTTATGAGGACCTCTAGTGTTCATACCTGGTATTAGAGCTTTAATCTGACAAATTTTGGGGCCTCTGAGCATGATAACATTTTGAAACTACACGTATTTCCTAAGAATTTCTTGTTCTTTATATGTAAAAAGTTTTGATGAGTTAGAATAATGCAATTTAAAGATATATGAAAATAACTCTTCATCTTTTTTATTGTTACTTTCATAAATCACCACATCAACACCGTTCAAGATGTCCCAAAGCCGTTCACAATTTAACATCTTCAGTATCTTGGCATCATGTTGACAAAGTTTGGTGTGAACTGTCTGATTCTGCTATGAGTGATATGAATTTATTCACAGCTATATTTAAAAACACAGGAAACAAATGTTAAAGTTTGACACGTTGCCATGGCAACAGCGTTTGATGTATCAAGGACCCCTTCACAGATTCTCATCGGCCGTGTTTTGATATTATTCTGATGAAGTTTGAAGCAAATTGAGTAACATTAAGAGGTTGATTTAAAAGCGTTTTGCAAGCAACACACTTCCTGCTGCCAGTTGGTGGCGCTATAACTTTGACTCATAATAGTCACATCTCTGTGATCGGTATCATACGACGAACAAACTGCTAAAGTTTGGTCAAAATCAGATAAAGTGTGTCAAAATTATTAGACATTTCCTGTTTCTCATTTCTCGCCATAATTTGTCGCCCTGCCACGGCCAAACCGTTCGAGATACCAAAAATCCCCTGGCAATTTTGCAATCCCAATATCTGTAGATCATGCTGACCGAGTTTGGTGGCCATCGGTGGAAAGGTCTAGGAGGAGTATTTCAAATTCCACAGCTTGATTTTTCCAAAAATCCATATTTAAATAAAAATAGCTGACTTCCTGTTGGTCGTAGCTAATGGGTGTAAATTAGAAAGTTGTCCGGCTTGATGAGTCCAATATATGTACCGAGTTTGGTGACTGTAGGACAAAGTAACCCCCCAACTTTTGTCAAAAGGTGGCGCTATGGAGCGCCTGCTCCACGCCCATTTATGGGCTTTTATCAGTGTTTAACTGTCATTAATACAGATGTGTGTGTTGAGTTTCATGAAATTCTAAGCATTTTAAGTGGCTCAAAAACACAAAAAACTAAAGTTAAAGTTTGACACGTTGCCATGGCAACATGATAAAAGTTATGGATAACGCCCTTCACAGATTCTTATCGGTCGTGTTTTGACATTATTGTGATGAAGTTTGAAGCAAATTGAGTAAAATTAAGAGGCTGAGTTTAAAGCGTTTCAAAAACGTCACGCTTTCTGCTGCCAGTTGGTGGCGCTATAACTTTGACTCATAATAGTCACATCTCTGTGATCGGCATCAGACGACGAACAAACTGCTGAAGTTTGGTCAAAATCAGACAAAGTATGTCAAAGTTATTAGGCACTTCCTGTTTCTCATTTCTCACCATAAATTTGTCGCCCCGTCACGGTCAAACCGTTCGAGATATCAAAAATCCCCTGGCAATTTTGCATCCCCAATGTCTTGAGATCATGCTGACCGAGTTTGGTGGCCATCGGTGGAAAGGCCTAGTAGGAGTATTTCAAATTCCATTGCATGCACTTTTTAGACATCCCTGAATAGCCGACTTCCTCTTTGGCGAAGCACGGACTATGAGTGTGAAATTTGTTCAGCCCGATGAGGTCTATATGTGTATGAATTTTGGTGACTGTAGGTCAACCGTTGTGCGCTCCAGAGCCCTTCAAAAGTCGCAATTTTTAACGCTGTGCCACGCCCCCCCCAGGTGACCCCCCCATGTCAAAGTCTGTCCGGCCCTGATGGCCGCAGGTTCCAATGTGTGTGCAAAGTTTCAAGAGTTTTCGTGTATGTTAAGGTCCCCGAAATCCCCCAAAACATTGAAAAAAAAAAAATAAAATAATAATAATAATAATAATTAAAGCTGCAAGCAGCGATGAACGGGCCCTCGCACACGGGCTCACCGCCGCCCGGTGGCTTCAGGAACACAGCTAATGGTGGGCAGTATGCTTTTAATAGAGTAAAAATAGGAGAAATATGTCAAAGTCACTTAAAAGTGCCAAATTTCCTGCTGCCAGCTGGTGGCGCTATGCCTATAACTGATTATTGGCATTTAGATGTGTTCAGGCCAGCACTTTTATCAAACATATGAAGTTTGGTGCAGATTGGCCTTGGTATGTTTGAGTTAGTGAAAGATATGATATATCCTGCTGCCAACAGGTGGCGCTATGATAATATCTGAATATTGTCCTTTGGGTATCTTCAGGCCAGGACTCTTACCAAACCTGTGTAGTTTGAGGCAGATCGGACATTTTATGGCTGAGTTATAACAACTTCTATGTCCATGGCGAAACATCAAACTTTGTCACGCCGCCACAGACACGCCCTTTAACGAAAACTCAAGATCTTCGCAATTTAACATCTCTAAGGCCTCTAGATCAGAATGACCAAATATAATGTTGATATCATTAAATCTCTAGGAGGAGTTTGCTACAAGTCATTTCCTGTTGCCAACAGGTGGCGCTGTGATTATAATAGAATATTGGCCTTCAGATTGGTTCAGGCCAGGACTCTTATCGAACATGTGAAGTTTGAGGCAAATCGGACATTTTATGGCTGAGTTATAACAAGTTTTATATCCATGGCGAGACCTCGAAATTTGTCAGGCCGCCACGGACACCCCCTTCAACGAAAACTCAAGATCTTCGCAATTTAACATCGCTAAAGCCTTTTTATTAGACTGACCGATTTTGGTGTTGATCTGATTATATCTCTTGGAGGAGTTTGTTGCAGAGTACAGCCTGACACTTCCTGTTGCCAGCAGGTGGCGCTATGAGTAAAACTGAATATGGGCATGTAGATGTCATCAGGTCAGGAGTGTCATCACACATGTGAAGTTTGGGACAAATAGGACATTGTATGCCTGAGTTATAGCAACTTCCTTTTTCATGGCGAAACATCAAAATTTGCGAGGCCGCCATGGACACGCCCTCCAATGAAAACTCTAGATCTTCACAATTTAACGTCACAAAGGGCTTTAGACTAGACTCAGCAAATTTGGCGTTGATCTGAATAAATCTCTAGGAGGAGTTCGTTCAAGTACGACACCTGAAAATGGCAAAAATGACACAAATTTTGTTGAGAATATTAATATTAACCTACTTCCTGTTGGGTTCCGGATTTTGCTCCAAGAGGCTTTTTTGTAGGTATTGGTGTGTTACATGTGAGTCCCGATTTCCGTGCATGTACGTGAATCACAGCTGAAAGCGCACACCGCTGAACGTCTAAAGGTGGCGCTGTCGAGCCATTTTGCCACACCCACTTCTGCAACCCATATCCTACGTAAATTTTCGCCAGGTCTGATGTGTGTGCGAAGTTTCATGAGTTTTCGGGTATGTCTAAGCCCTCAAAAATGCGATTCATTTTGGAGAATAATAATAATAATTAAAGCTGCAAGCAGCGATGGTAGGGCCCTCACACTCGGGCTCACCGCCGATCGGTGGCGAATGGTGGGCACTATGCTATTAACACAGAAAATGTAGGAGGAATATGTCAAAGTCATTGATATGTGCCAATCTTCCTTCTGCCAGCTGGTGGCGCTATGCCTATAACTGAATATTGGCATGCAGATGTGTTCAGGCCAGTGCTTTTATCAAACATATGAAGTTTGGTGAAGCTTGAACATGGCATGCTTGAGTGTAAGTCATGACATATCCTGCTGCCAACAGGTGGCGCTATTACAAAATATTGGCTTTTAGATGTCTTCAGGCCAGGACTATTGGCAAACATGTCAAGTTTGGTGCAAATTGTACATTGCATGCTTAAGTTAGTGTAAAACAAGTAATTTGCTGTTGCCAGCTGGTGGCGCTATGACTATAACTAAATATTGGCATGTAAATGTATTCAGGCCAAGACTCTTATCAAACATATTAAGTTTGGGGCTGATTGGACATTGCACGCCTGAGTTACAGTAACTTCCTGTTTCATTGCATTAAGAGTATGCTTTAGCACTTAGCTAAATGTTGCTAACATGTTTCTAGCATGTTGCTACCCTATTTAACACTTGTTGATATTTTTAAAATGTTGCTGGGCATCCACAACAGTATTAAACATGTGACTTCCTGTTGCCAGCAGGTGGCACTATGACTATAACTGAATATGGGCATGGGCTT
>NW_027394283.1:728143-847400 GCF_049309525.1 Garra rufa
CTTTCTAAATCAAACTCATTAGCTAAGACCAACAGGAAGCCGGCTATTTTGATTTGAAGGTGGATTTTTTGAAAAATCAGGCTGTAAACAAATTCACACTACTTCTAAGAACAACCAGCTGTTCACACCAAACTTTTTTAACATGAAGAGAAGATTCTGAAGATGTTAAATTGCGAGCGGATTTTGGATATCTTGAACGGTGTGGACATGGTGATTTTTTAAAGATATAGTAAAAAAATATTTTTATATCTTTAAAGTGCAGCATCCAAACTCTTTAAAACTTTTTTCACACAGAGATCTAATCATTCTGAGCAAGTGCTGGAAATATAAATTTTATACAAGCTTCAATGAATTAAAGAAAATTAAAAAAATAACTCAGAAACCTGCTGTCACTCTGGTGAATGTCTCTACAGTATGTGTGTGCGTTCAGTCAGGCACAGAGAAGCTCATTATTGCAGGGGGGAGGGGTGAGAGGCAGAGAGGGTGACAGAGTAGAGAGCCATCCTACAGACCATCTTTGAACAAAAAATGCACATACTGTAATTACATAAATATGTCTGATCTTTGAGAGTCTGATATTTTGAGAAAATATAAAGGGTCACTAAGTCTTTCATTGTTCGTATTTTGCAGTTGTTGTTTTTCATTTATTTTTTACTTAACTGTACCATGAACTTGTCCTATTCAGTCACATAGCAAAAGATTTAAAAAATACAACTTTTTAGCATGATCAATTTATCTTCATTGATAGACAATATTTGCATAGTGTTATTTATTGAATATAAAATAATAATAATAAAAAATTAAGACAGACTTTGACAACAAAACAAACGTTACTGTTATCTCTTCAAAACATCTGAAAACCATCATTTTAAGATCAGTTATATATATATATATATATATATATATATATATATATATATATATATATATATATATATATCACCCCGTTAAAATACTCAACTTGATTTTTAAAGATATTTTGAAAGAATGAAGCGTTTATAGAGCACTTTATTGTGTATTGCTGTACACCCACATGAACTGTGTTCATGTTCATGTTAATCCACAGTACATAAACTTTATATGAATACTTTTTTTAGCTTAATATTAATTAACATTAATAAATGCTATTTATTTATTGGTCATGTTAACTAATATAGTTAATTTTAACAAATGAAACTGGATGGCAACATTTTATATTTTGTGTGTATGTGTCTGTGTGTTGATTTTAAAGTGTAACCCTTTCAATTCAGTAAACTTAAAATCCAAACTAGCAGAGGGTTACTGTGAATGCATGTGCCAACTGGGCACCGTCTTCCTTATTGATTCTTAGTTATGTAGCACTTAAGAGTGATGTCTTATAACAGGAGTCACCAGCAAAGCAATATCCACACAAAAATTGTACAGATAGGTAACGATGACATTTAAGCAGAAGTGGTGGACGTAAAGGAAGCAATAATAACATTTTGCTATCATCATGAATCATGTTCTTATCATCATTTGTAGCATACTGGTTCACAGTTGGCATTTATCTGAAGTCCTTGCATTGATTGCATTTAGTTAAATCAACATTATATTTGGTCAGTCTGATCTTGAAGCCTTAGAGATGTTAAATTGTGAAGATCTTGAGTTTTCATTAAAGGGCATGTCTGTGGTGGCCTGACAAAGTTTGATGTTTCTGCATAGACATAGAAGTGGTTATAACTTAGCCTGAAAATGTCTGATCTGCCACAAAATTCACAGGTTTGGTAAGAGTCCTGGCCTGAAGACACCTAAAGACTTAAAATTCAGATATTATCATAACGCCACTTGTTGGCAGCAGGATATCTCATTTATTTCACTAACTCAAACATACCAAGGTCAATCTGCACCAAACTTCATATGTTTGATAATAGTGCTGGCCTGAACACATCTACATGCCAATAATCAGTTATAGGCATAGCGCCACCAGCTGGCAGCGGCAAGTTTGGCACATTTAAGTGACTTTGACATATTTCTCCTACATTTACTGTATTAAAAGCATACTGCCCACCGTTTGCTGTTTTCCTGAAGCCACCGGTCGGCGGTGAGCCCGGGTGCGAGGGCCCGTTCATCGCTGCTCGCAGCTTTAATTATTAGGGCCCGAGCACTACAGTGCGAGGACCCTATTGGAATTGCTCCGTTTATTATTATTCTTCTTCTTCTTCTCCAAAATGAAAAGTCTTTTTGAGGGCCTAAACATGCCCGAAAACTCACGAAACTTTGCACATGCATCAGACCTGGCGAAAATTTAATCTGATATGGTTTTAAAAAGTGGGTGTGGCAAAATGGCTCGATAGCGCCACCTATAAAATTTCAACGGAGTGCGCCTCGAGCTACGTTTCACGTACATGTACGAAACTCGGTACACATATGTAACACACCAATACCTACAAAAAAGTCTCCTGGTGCAACATCCGAAACCCAACAGGAAGTCCGTTATATTGAATTTCCTGTACGATTTTTGTGCAGTTTTTGCCATTTTTCAGGCCTCGTACTTTAACGAACTCCTCCTACAGTTTTTATCCGATCATCTTCAAATTTGCTGAGTGTCATCATAAGGCCTATGCGATGTTAAATTGCGAAGCTTTAGAGTTTTCGTCGATGGGCGTGTCCGTGGCGGCCTGACAAACTTTGATGTTTCGCCATGAAAAAGGAAGTTGCTATAACTCAGGCATACGATGTCCGATCTGCCTCAAACTTCACATGTTTGATGACAGTCCGGTCCTGAACACATGTCAGTGCACAAATTCAGTTATAGTCATAGCGCCACCTGCTGACAACAGGAAATGACATGTTTAACACTGTTACGGACTCTTAGCAACATATTGAAAAACGTTAACAAGTAGTAAATAGGCTAGCAACATGCTACAAACATGCTAAAACATGCTAGCAACACTTAGCTAAGAGCTAAAGCATGCTATTAATACAAATACAAAAGGAAATTGCTGTAACTCATGTATATACTGTTGAATCTGACCCAAACTTAATATTCAACATGCTACAAAAATAATAAAGCATGCTAGCAACACTTAGCTAATATGCTAAAGCATGCTAATAATACAATGAAACAGGAAGTTACTCTAACTCAGGCATACAATGTCCAATCAGCCCCAAACTTAACATGTTTGATAAGAATCCTGGCCTAAACACACGCCCATGCCCGTATTCAGTTACAGTCATAGCGCCACCAGCTGGTAACAGGAAGCCACATGTTTAATACTGTTGTGGATGCCTAGCAACATTTAAAAAAAATTCAACAACTGTTAAACAGGGTAGCAACATGCTAGAAACATGCTATAACATGTTAGCAACATTTAGCTAAGTGCTAAAGCATACTCTTAATGCAATGAAACAGGAAGTTAATGTAACTCAGGCATGCAATGTCCAATCAGCCCCAAACTTCACATGTTTGATAACAGTCCTGGCCTGAAGATATCTACATGCCAATATTCAGGTATAGTTATAGCGCCACCTACTGTCAACAGGAAGTGACATGTTTAACACTGTGACACACTATTAGCAACACACTAAAAAAGCCATTGAGTGCTAAACTAGTTTAAAACGTACTCAAACATGCTAGCAACACTTACTTAGTGCTAAAGCATGTTGTTAACCCCCTGGGGTCCAAACACGCGTATACGCGTTTTGTGGCAGTTTCCCAAAAGGAACTTCAATTACTCGGTCATTTCTGATTGTACAGATAAAAGCGGTACATCAATCGAATCTGTAAAGGGTCTACTTTTATTTGTATATACTCACAAAACCAAAAAAATATTGTGATTTTACAAAATAAAGAAAACAAAAAGGGTGTGCTGTCTGCCGCGTTGATCTCCGTGATCTTCATTCAGAAACGCGTCATTAAAATAGACTATAACTCAGCCAATACACAACACAGAGACATGAGCAATATGTCTAGAGAAAGCTTGATATCTATACTTTCAAATAAAGTAATGTTTATTGAAATCAAATATTCTGTGATAAAGTAATCCGTATGAAACCAACACGATGTCCAGTCTCTCTTGTCTGCTTCATTAGTTTTAATTAGATCACGCCCAGGAGCGATTCCAGTCTTTCATATTCAAATCGTCCACGTGAGGGCGCCGCGCCAAAAGTAGACGCCCACATCACAGTAAACAAAGGAGAAAGCAGTTTCTTTTCTTTCAAGTTAGTCCTTTCTGAAAACAGGGCGGTGCGAAGATGGCGGGTTGAGCAGCCGCGTTTTTCAAAGCTCGTGACAGTTGTTCCCTAAAGTTAGTTTAAAGTGAGTAATTCCCACCGTTATACACTAAGATGTCATCACAAAAACTAATTAAACCTGCCATACTAAAATTAGACCCTAGAGGGAAAGATTTCTCGCCCAAGGTTCAAACGAAAACAGACTCACAAAAAATGGAGCACGATTATGCAATGGACATTGTTGTGCAAAGTAAACGAGAACGTGGAAATGGCTCCCTTCCTTCAACGCCAAGCAAGAATTCTGCTGAAAAGAGGGCTAAACCAAATACTGAAGGTGAGAAGTCGGAAATCTCCAATGAAACTATCTTGGAGGCGATACTAAATTTGGAAAGGAGAGTGGATGAGAAACTGGCGGATTTAAGTGAACAATCGAAACAAAGCAGTGCCTTGATTGCAAGCTTAACGAAAGCGATTCAGTTCAACACAGAAGAGGTGAAGGAGTGCAAAAAAAGAGTCAAGGATTTGGAGATACAAAATGATAATCTTCGCAAGGAGAACTGTGATCTTAAGGAGAGGGTTCGAGAACAGGAAAGATACAGAATGAGGTGGTGCCTTCGAATCAAAGGTATTGAAGAGAGAAAAGATGAAGATATTCGTTCCCGTGTCATCCAAACCCTGGGTAAGATTGCACCTGATTTGGAGTCAAAGATGGAAGAATCTGTTGATATCGTCCATCGGCTGGGGAAAAGGATGGACAGCAGGATCAGGAACGTCATCGTGCTGTTTGCTCAAAGGCGGGTGAAGGAGGAGATTTGGAGGCGAACCAAGGACTCTCCTATTTGCAAAGCGGAAGGAATTCGATTCGCGGAGATGCTTCCCCATGAAGATTTGGAGGAAAGACGAAAGATGTGGCCACAAATTGAGCAAGCTAGAAAGGCGGGCAAGAAGGCTTTCTTTCGCGGTCCGTATGGCTTCATTGAAGGACGACGGATTGATGTTGATGGATGATGTGTTTCCAATTTTTGAATAGTGGGAAATTTTCTCTGGGCAACTGGAGCTCTATCTGTAAGTTAGAGGTTATACAGAAACTGAGTTGTCAAGCAGGTGGTTCATAGTTTAATTAGTTTTTATCTACTTGTTCTTGTTTTTGTTCTGGAGATAATGATTAAGAATAAAATTGTTTTTGGTTCTTTGAATGTTAGGGGCTTAAAAGACATTGTTAAAAGGAAGGCGGTTTTTTTATTTTGTAAAGGGCAAAAAGTACATTGTGTGTTTTTGCAAGAGACTCATTCGTTGGACTCAGATACCTCTTTTTGGTCTAACCAATGGGGTGACAAGATTTTTTTCAGTCATGGTTCCAATCGTTCTGGAGGTGTGGCAATATGCTTAAATAAATGTCCTGGGGAAGTCATTACTTATAAAGCTGATGGTAGTGGTCACTGGTTAATGGTGGTAATGAAAATTGAAGGTCTTTTTTTCATTTTATTTAATATTTATGGTTTTAATAATACAGCTCAAAATCAGAAATTAGTAGAAGATATTTCTAATGTGATTACAGAAACTAAAGTACAGTACCCATCAGATAATGTTATAGTAGGAGGGGATTGGAATATGGTTCCAGATGAGTGGATGGACAGATGGCCTCCCAGACTTAATAAGCAGCGGCTTAATGTTACCATCGAACTATTGAAAACAGAAAATAATTTATTTGACATTTGGAGAGATTTAAATCCTGAAGTTGAATGTTTTTCCTGGTTTAAACCTAACGGAGAGAGCAAATCTAGAATAGATTATTGGTTGGTTAGTGATAATATTGTCAAATATGTTTCTAAATCTTCAATTTTTAAGGCTCCACTAACGGATCATTGCTTTATAGATCTCATTTTAGAACCCACTGTTAAGCAATTTAGAAACAAAGGTTATTGGAAGTTTAATGCTGGTCTTTTACAAAATGAAGAATTTTGTAGCAAAATTAAAGAATTGATACGTAGTATAGAGATAAATGATTCTTTTGATTGTAATATAAGTAAATGGGAATTTGTAAAATTTAAAATTAGGGATTTTTCCATAAGGTTCTCTAAGAAAATTATTAAAGAAAAAAGGGAGTTTGAAAGTACCCTAATTCATGAAGTAAGTCAGTGTTGTAATAAACCTGTTTTAAATAATGAGGAAAAAAATAGGGTGATGGAGCTTCAGAATAAATTAGATAATCTTTATCTTGAGAGGGCCCAAGGGGCCTTTGTAAGGTCACGGGCCAGGTGGATTGAGGATGGCGAAAAGAATTCTTCATACTTTAGTAATTTAGAAAAAAATAGACAGCAAAGAAACTCCATTGAGAGTTTAATGATTCATGATGAAGAATGCAAAGATTCTAGTAGAATTGAAAAAGAGGTGTTTTTGTTTTATTCTAAATTATATTCTTCAGAATTTTCCTCTGATGAATCAGATTGTTTTTTTGATAAAATTCAAAACTATATTCCACATATTGAGAATTCTTTTAAAATGGTATGTGATTCAGATCTTAGAATTGAAGAATTGGACTCAGTTGTGACGAAGTTGCCGTTAAACAAATCTCCAGGGACAGATGGGCTCACTAATAATTTTTTTAAATTTTTTTGGCAGGATTTGAGGAATTTATTATTTAATGCCCTAAACGAATGCATTGAAAAGAAAGAGTTGATGGAAAGTATGAAGCAAGGCTTAATTACACTGATTCCTAAGGCCAGTAAAGATAAAAGATTTTTAGAAAATTTGAGGCCTATCACTTTACTCAACACTGATTATAAACTTTTTTCTGGTGCCATTGCTGCTAGACTGAAAAAAGGCATTTCTTCCATAATTAGCGAGACACAATCAGGTTTTTTGGAGGGAAGGTCAATTCACAACAATATTAGATTGGTTTTAGATTTACTCGATTATAGTGAGATGATTCAGGGTAGGGGATTTCTTATTTTTTTAGATTTCTATAAAGCTTTTGATGCGGTGGAGCATCCATTTATTTTGAAAACATTGATGCATTTTGGGTTTGGAGCAAGATTTATAAATTTAATTGAAATGTTATATAACGGTATAAATAGCTCTGTAGCTCTAGGTCATGGAACTTGTACAAGATTTCCAATTAAAAGGGGAATTCGTCAAGGTTGCGGTAGCTCTCCATTATTGTTTATAATGGTCGCTGAGCTATTAGCGATATTGATTAAAAATAATGATATTAAAGGGTTAACAGTGTTAGATAGGCAAATAATAATAAGTCAATTCGCAGATGACACTACATTATTTTTAAAAAATGAACAACAAATTCCTCTAGCTCTACATTCTGTTAATGTGTTTTCTAAAGCTTCTGGGCTGCATCTGAATCTAAAGAAATGTGAAATGTTAACTTTACATGAGCTTCCTCTGCAATCACTATTTAATATCCAAATTAAGAAGGAAGTTAAATATTTGGGGTTGGTTATTTCTAAAGAGAGAGAAATAATGGAGAATAAAAATGTATGGAATAACATAGATAAATGTAAATCAATATTGAATCGATGGCTGCAGAGGGATCTTTCAATCTTTGGGAGAGTTCTTTTGTCTAAAATGGATAGTCTGTCCAGACTCATATACCCAGCCTTTTCCTTACCCATATCAGCAAGAATGATTAAAGAAGTAAATAAGATGAATTTTAAATTTATCTGGAGGAATAAATGTCATTACATACGAAAAGACGATATGGTTAAAAAGCATGAAGATGGGGGGGTAAATGCGATTGATTTTGATATTATGAATGGTGTACTGAAATTAAAATGGTTAAAATCATTCATTGGTAATGACCAATCTTTTTGGTTTATTATCCCCAATGCAATTTTTAAGAAGCTGGGGGGAATACATTTCTTTTTACGTTGTGATTTTGAGTGTACTTCGTTACCAGTGAAACTTTCTAACTTTCATCAGCAAGTGCTGCTTTATTGGAAATTATTGTTTAAGCATAACTTTACACCTCATAACACTCCAGTTTGGAATAATAGATACATTAAGCTCGGCAGAAAGTCTGTTTATTTTGAGGAATGGGAATCCAAAGGGATATGGGCTATTGCCCATTTTTTGGATGATAATGGAAATTTGTTACTGCATAGTGAGTTTTGTGAGAAATTCCAACTACAGTGTACTGTTAATATTTATAATAAAATGATCAGAGTCATTCCAGTTGCGTTGAGATTAATGGTTAAAGAAGATATTGTTCACTCTCAAGTTTCTCAAGAATTGAGGCAGCTTTCCTTAGAAGGTTTTGACTTTTGTGGAAAAAAATGCACCAATAAGATTATTAGAAATTGTATCTTACAGGTCTATTATCCAAACCCAATTAAAAGGGAATACGTGCTTAAAGATTTTGACACGTTTGAAATTAAAAAAATTAGAAAAATGTATATGTCTTTCCCCCTTCCTCCAAAAGCTAAGGAGGTAAACTTCAAGATTCTAAATGAGATTTACCCTACTAACGAATTCTTAAGATTGAAATTTAAGTTTGATGTAAATAATTGTGTTTTTTGTGAAACCAGTATTGAATCTTTAGATCATGTTTTCTTTTTGTGTGATATGGTACAACCTTTTTGGAGAGAATTGCGTAACTGGTTATGTACCAGGGATGTTGAATTTCCACCACTTGATGTGAAGGTAGTCAGGTTTGGTATATTTCTTGAAAACAAAGACTTTGAATTTGTTATTAATGTCTTGTTATGTTTTGGAAAGTTTTTTATTCACAAGTGCAGATGGTGTAAATCTATACCTAACTTTATTCAGTGGCAGAATGAGGTAAAACTCTTATACAAATCTTTAAAATTGGTTAAGAATAAGAAAGCCCTTAAATTGATTTCTCTCCTAGATCTGTACAATTTATTGTAAAAGCCCTTTTTTTGTATTTTTGTATTTTACTTTTGATATATTATACTTTGTAGTTATCCTTTCTCATCTGGTTTATTTATGCTTTTTTTGTTATTTTTTTTTTTTTTTTTTGGTTATGCTCAACCAAGGCTGAACATGATTGGTTATTTTCTGGATTGTGTTTATGTACCTTGTTTGGTTGTAAATTGTTGCAATAAAAAAAAAAAAAAAAAAAAAAAAAAAAAAAAAAAAAAAAAAAAAAAAAAAAAAAAAAAAAAAAGTTAGTCCTTTCTGGAAGAAGACGGGCTGTCAGGAATAAAACTTACTTCAGAAGATGAACATTAAATGAGACATGGCGTGAACCAGCAGATGAGATATTTACACAAGTAAGTTTTTTTCTTTTATATTTGTAAGTTGTTACTGTGACAGAATGTGCACACATTTTACCAGTTAAGACTTTTTGTCAACTGTATTTCCTGACTACAGCAAGTGAAACATTATAAAGTATGTTTCATTTCACTGCATCTAAATGTCTCATGATGACAGGATGTTTCAACTTTGGTCGAAAAACGCGCTGGCGCATTTGAGGCACGCTTTTGTAATAACTCCGAAAAGAATGTAAAATTCTCCGTCAGTTTTGATCGTACAAATACAACCAATACATCATTCGAAACTGTAGAGGGTATATTTTTATTTGTATACACTGTGCTTTTATGAAAATAAGAAAACAGTCAGGGCACGCGCTCTGCCTTGACTGTCTCTGTTATATCTTTTCACAGACACATAAATGAAACTAACGTGCATGAAACCTAAATCTAAGTGATTACGTGCCTCACAGACATAATGCATTTACTTGTAGAAAGCTTGAAATGTTTACTTTTACATAAACCAATTCAAATAAAAAACTACTATTCTCTTTTTACGTAATCTGTATGAAAGGTAGAAGATGTATGGTTTCTCCTGTATCACTTCATTACAAACCTTACATCTGCATTTATCTCACACTGTTTTATTTGCACCTAACTGTTATACGCCTATGCTATACACTACCAGTCAAAGGTACTTTTTTAAAGAAAAATAATTATCTAATTTTGTGAAATAGGTTTACTATGTAAAAAAACTGCTCACTTAAAAAAAAAAAAAAAAAAAACTTTTAATAATAAAAAGTTTGGCTGGTAGTGTATGTGTTTTCTCCATGTTAGCTCTGTCTTTGTCAGATCATTGTGTTGCTCACATCTACTTGTTTTCTTTGCAGTTTCTGCTGTTCCCCGTTTTCCTGTGTTCAAGTTTCCTGCGAGTGATTTGGATATTGCACCCTCGACATCTTGACTTCTGTGTTTATTACTTTTGTTCCTAATAAAAAGTTTAACTGCACTCACAAGTGAAAGACAAGTTATTTTGTGTGATAGTTAAATATATTCAAAATACGCTTCAAACTAAATATATATGTATTTTGTCCTTTCATTTTTCCTTTATTCTTTCTGTTGTTTCCTCTCAGTCAACATCCAACTGAATGGCTCATTATGCGGCTCATTATGCAGGTCTTTGTCTTCTCAGGTGTAAATCACAGCATTATTCATGATCATTCACGCCTTCTCGCATACAGCCACTCTAAACAAAAAGTGTCTTCAAAAATTTAAATCTATATACTGTTTTGTGAAAACAAGTGAACTAGATGATTTTCACATCATTTGGTAGAAAAAAACCAAGCCTACCACATCCAATTCTCGAAAGTCCCGAGAATAAATATTCTGTATGTGTTAGATGACCTTATTTCAGTGACTTCAAAAATTTAGTTTTTCAAAATGCACGCATAAACATTGTTTTCTCAAAAACTTAAAAGTGTACATTCATGTTGCTTACATATTTTTGTAGTCCAATTTGTGCTAAATACAATGTATTTAGATTTAGGATATTAATATGTTTTTAACATACTGAAAAAAGCACAAATGTCAAGGCATGTCAAAACTTCTTCAGGGCCCCAAAACACCCCCGGGCCCCAGAGGGTTAAAGACATAAAACAGGAAGTTACTGTAACTCAGACATGCAATGTCCAATCAGCCCCAAACTTCACGTTTGATAAGAGTCCTGGCCTGAAGATATATACATGCCCATATTCAGTTATAGTCACAGCGCCACCTGCTGACAACAGGAAGTGACGTTTAATGGTGTTACGGACTCCTAGCAACATAATAAAAAGCGTCAGCAAGTTTTAAATAGGCTAGCATCATGCTAGAATCATGTTAAAACATGCTAGCAACACTTAGCTGAGAGCTAAAGCATGATATTAATACAAAGAAAAATAAGTGTAACTCATGCATACAATGTCCAATCTGACCCAAGCTTAATATGTTTGATAAGAGTCCTGGTCTGAACACAAGCCCATGCCCATATTCAGTTATAGTCATAGTGCCACCTGCTGGCAACAGGAAGTCACATGTTTAATACTGTTGTGGATGCCCAGCAACATTTTAAAAATATCAACAAGTGTTAAATAGGGTAGCAACATGCTAGAAACATGTTAGCAACATTTAGCTAAGTGCTAAAGCATACTCTTAATGCAATGAAACAGGAAGTTACTGTAACTCAGGCATGCAATGTCCAATCAGCCCCAAACTTAATATGTTTGATAAGAGTCTTGGCCTGAATACATTTACATGCCAATATTTAGTTATAGTCATAGCGCCACCAGCTGGCAACAGCAAATTACTTGTTTTACACTAACTTAAGCATGCAATGTACAATTTGCACCAAACTTGACATGTTTGCCAATAGTCCTGGCCTGAAGACATCTAAAAGCCAATATTTTGTAATAGCGCCACCTGTTGGCAGCAGGATATGTCATGACTTACACTCAAGCATGCCATGTTCAAGCTTCACCAAACTTCATATGTTTGATAAAAGCACTGGCCTGAACACATCTGCATGCCAATATTCAGTTATAGGCATAGCGCCACCAGCTGGCAGAAGGAAGATTGGCACATATCAATGACTTTGACATATTCCTCCTACATTTTCTGTGTTAATAGCATAGTGCCCACCATTCGCCACTGATCGGCGGTGAGCCCGAGTGCGAGGGCCCTACCATCGCTGCTTGCAGCTTTAATTATTATTATTATTATTATTCTCCAAAATGAATCGCATTTTTGAGGGCTTAGACATACCCGAAAACTCATGAAACTTCGCACACACATCAGACCTGGCGAAAATTTACGTCTGATATGGGTTGCAGAAGTGGGTGTGGCAAAATGGCTCGATAGCGCCACCTTTACACGTTCCGCGGTGTGCGCTTTCAGTTGTGATTCACGTACATGCACGAAAATCGGTACACACATGTAGCTCACCAATACCTACAAAAAAGCCTCTTGGAGCAAAATTTGACACCCAACAGGAAGTCGGTTATTTTTAATTTTCTTAGCAAAATTTGTGTAATTTTTTGCCATTTTCAGGCGTCATACTTGAACGAACTCCTCCTAGAGATTTATTCGGATCAACGGCAAATTTGGTGAGTCTAATCTAAAGCCCTTTGTGACGTTAAATTGCGAAGATCTAGAGTTTTCATCGGAGGGCATGTCCGTGGCGGCCTGGCAAATTTCGATGCTTCGCCATGAAAAAGGAAGTTGCTATAACTCAGGCATAAAATGCCCGATCTACCCCAAACTTCACATGTGTGATAACACTCCTGACCTGATGACATCTACATGCCCATATTCAGTTTTACTCATAGCGCCACCTGCTGGCACCAGGAAGTGTCATGCTGTACTCTGCAACAAACTCCTCCAAAAGATTTAATCAGATCAACACCAAAATCGGTCAGTCTAATAAAAAGGCTTTAGCGATGTTAAATTGCGAAGATCTTGAGTTTTCGTTGAAGGGTGTGTCCGTGGCGGCCTGGCAAATTTCGTGGTCTCGCCATGGATATAAAACTTGTTATAACTCAGCCATAAAATGTCCGATTTGCCTCAAACTTCACATGTTCGATAAGAGTCCTGGCCTGAACCAATCTGAAGGCCTATATTCTATTATAATCACAGCGCCACCTGTTGGCAATAGGAAATGACTTGTACCAAACTCCTCCTAGAGATTTAATGATATCAACATTATATTTGGTCAGTCTGATCTCGAGGCCTTAGAGATGTTAAATTGTGAAGATCTTGAGTTTTCGTTAAAGGGCGTGTCCATGGCGGCCTGACAAAGTTTGATGTTTCGCCATGGACATAAAAGTTGTTATAACTCAGCCATAAAATGTCCGATCTGCCTCAAACTTCACATGTTTGGTAAAAGTCCTGGCCTGAAGACATCTAAAGGCCAATATACAGATATTATTATAGCGCCACCTATTGGCAGCAGGATATATTATATCTTGCACTAACTCACACATACCAAGGTCAATCTGCACCAAACTTCATATGTTTGATCAAAGTGCTGGCCTGAACACATCTACATGTCAATAATCAGTTATAGGCATAGCGCCACCAGCTGGCAGCAGGAAGTTTGGCACATTTAAGTGACTTTGATCTATTTTTCTTACATTTACTGTATTAAAAGCATACTGCCCACCGTTTGCTGTGTTCCTAAAGCCACCGGTCGGCGGTGAGCCCGTGTGCGAGGGCCCGTTCATCGCTGTTTGCAGCTTTAATTATTATTATTATTATTCTCCAAAATGAATCGCATTTTTGAGGGCTTAGACATACCCGAAAACTCATGAAACTTCGCACACACATCAGACCTGGCGAAAATTTACGTCTGATATGGGTTGCAGAAGTGGGTGTGGCAAAATGGCTCGATAGCGCCACCTTTACACGTTCCGCGGTGTGCGCTTTCAGTTGTGATTCACGTACATGCACGAAAATCGGTACACACATCTAGCTCACCAATACCTACAAAAAAGCCTCTTGGAGCAAAATTTGACACCCAACAGGAAGTCGGTTATTTTTAATTTTCTTAGCAAAATTTGTGTAATTTTTGCCATTTTCAGGCGTCATACTTGAACGAACTCCTCCTAGAGATTTATTCGGATCAACGGCAAATTTGGTGAGTCTAATCTAAAGCCCTTTGTGACGTTAAATTGCGAAGATCTAGAGTTTTCATCGGAGGGCGTGTCCGTGGCGGCCTGGCAAATTTCGATGCTTCGCCATGAAAAAGGAAGTTGCTATAACTCAGGCATAAAATGCCCGATCTGCCCCAAACTTCACATGTGTGATAACACTCCTGACCTGATGACATCTACATGCCCATATTCAGTTTTACTCATAGCGCCACCTGCTGGCACCAGGAAGTGTCATGCTGTACTCTGCAACAAACTCCTCCAAAAGATTTAATCAGATCAACACCAAAATCGGTCAGTCTAATAAAAAGGCTTTAGCGATGTTAAATTGCGAAGATCTTGAGTTTTCGTTGAAGGGTGTGTCCGTGGCGGCCTGGCAAATTTCGTGGTCTCGCCATGGATATAAAACTTGTTATAACTCAGCCATAAAATGTCCGATTTGCCTCAAACTTCACATGTTCGATAAGAGTCCTGGCCTGAACCAATCTGAAGGCCTATATTCTATTATAATCACAGCGCCACCTGTTGGCAATAGGAAATGACTTGTACCAAACTCCTCCTAGAGATTTAATGATATCAACATTATATTTGGTCAGTCTGATCTCGAGGCCTTAGAGATGTTAAATTGTGAAGATCTTAAGTTTTCGTTAAAGGGCGTGTCCATGGCGGCCTGACAAAGTTTGATGTTTCGCCATGGACATAAAAGTTGTTATAACTCAGCCATAAAATGTCCGATCTGCCTCAAACTTCACATGTTTGGTAAAAGTCCTGGCCTGAAGACATCTAAAGGCCAATATACAGATATTATTATAGCGCCACCTATTGGCAGCAGGATATATCATATCTTGCACTAACTCACACATACCAAGGTCAATCTGCACCAAACTTCATATGTTTGATCAAAGTGCTGGCCTGAACACATCTACATGTCAATAATCAGTTATAGGCATAGCGCCACCAGCTGGCAGCAGGAAGTTTGGCACATTTAAGTGGCTTTGATCTATTTTTCCTACATTTACTGTATTAAAAGCATACTGCCCACCGTTTGCTGTGTTCCTAAAGCCACCGGTCGGCGGTGAGCCCGTGTGCGAGGGCCCGTTCATCGCTGCTTGCAGCTTTAATTATTATTATTATTCTCAAAATGAATCGCATTTTTGAGGGCCTAAACATACCCGAAAACTCATGAAACTTTGCACACACATCAAACCTGGCGAAAATTTACGTCTGATATGGGTTGCAGAAGTGGGTGTGGCAAAATGGCTCGACAGCGCCACCTTTAGACGTTCAGCGGTGTGCGCTTTCAGCTGTGATTCACGTACATGCACGGAAATCGGGACTCACATGTAACACACCAATACCTACAAAAAAGCCTCTTGGAGCAAAATCTGGAACCCAACAGGAAGTAGGTTAATATTAATATTCTCAACAAAATTTGTGTCATTTTTGCCATTTTCAGGTGTCGTACTTGAACGAACTCCTCCTAGAGATTTATTCGGATCAACGCCAAATTTGCTGAGTCTAGTCTAAAGCCCTTTGTGACGTTAAATTGTGAAGATCTAGAGTTTTTATTGGAGGGCGTGTCCATGGCGGCCTTGCAAATTTCGATGTTTCGCCATGAAAAAGGAAGTTGCTATAACTCAGGCATACAATGTCCTATTTGTCCCAAACTTCACATGTGTGATGACACTCCTGACCTGATGACATCTACATGCCCATATTCAGTTTTACTCATAGCGCCACCTGCTGGCAACAGGAAGTGTCAGGCTGCAACAAACTCCTCCAAGAGATATAATCAGATCAACACCAAAATCGGTCAGTCTAATAAAAAGGCTTTAGCGATGTTAAATTGCGAAGATCTTGAGTTTTCGTTGAAGGGAGTGTCCGTGGCGGCCTGACAAATTTCGAGGTCTCGCCATGGATATAAAACTTGTTATAACTCAGCCATAAAATGTCCGATTTGACTCAAACTTCACATGTTCGATAAGAGTCCTGGCCTGAACCAATCTGAAGGCCAATATTCTATTATAATCACAGCGCCACCTGTTGGCAACAGGAAATGACTTGTAGCAAACTCCTCCTAGAGATTTAATGATATCAACATTATATTTGATCATTCTGATCTAGAGGCCTTAGAGATGTTAAATTGCGAAGATCTTGAGTTTTCGTTAAAGGGCGTGTCTGTGGTGGCGTGATAAAGTTTGATGTTTCGCCATGGACATAGAAGTTGTTATAACTCAGCCATAAAATGTCCGATCTGCCTCAAACTACACAGGTTTGGTAAGAGTCCTGGCCTGAAGATACCCAAAGGACAATATTCAGATATTATCATAGCGCCACCTGTTGGCAGCAGGATATATCATATCTTTCACTAACTCAAACATACCAAGGCCAATCTGCACCAAACTTCATATGTTTGATAAAAGTGCTGGCCTGAACACATCTAAATGCCAATAATCAGTTATAGGCATAGCGCCACCAGCTGGCAGCAGGAAATTTGGCACTTTTAAGTGACTTTGACATATTTCTCCTATTTTTACTCTATTAAAAGCATACTGCCCACCATTAGCTGTGTTCCTGAAGCCACCGGGCGGCGGTGAGCCCGTGTGCGAGGGCCCGTTCATCGCTGCTTGCAGCTTTAATTATTATTATTATTATTATTATTCTTCTCCAAAATGAATCGCATTTTTGAGGGCTTAGACATACCCGAAAACTCATGAAACTTTGCACACACATCAAACCTGGCGAAAATTTACGTCTGATATGGGTTTCAGAAGTGGGTGTGGCAAAATGGCTCGACAGCGCCACCTTTAGACGTTCAGCGGTGTGCGCTTTCAGCTGTGATTCACGTACATGCACGGAAATCGGTACACACATGTAACACACCAATACCTACAAAAAAGCCTCTTGGAGCAAAATCCGGAACCCAACAGGAAGTCGGTTAATATTAATATTCTCAACAAAATGTGTGTCATTTTTGCCATTTTCAGGCGTCATACTTGAACGAACTCCTCCTAGAGATTTATTCGGATCAACGCCAAATTTGCAGAGTCTAGTCTAAAGCCCTTTGTGACGTTAAATTGTGAAGATCTAGAGTTTTCGTCAGAGGGCGTGTCCATGGCGGCCTCGCAAATTTCGATGTTTCGCCATGAAAAAGGAAGTTGCTATAACTCAGGCATACAATGTCCGATCTGTCCCAAACTTCTCATGTGTGATAACACTCCTGACCTGATGACATCTACATGCCCATATTCAGTTTTACTCATAGCGCCACCTGCTGGCAACAGGAAGTGTCATGCTGTACTCTGCAACAAACTCCTCCAAGAGATTTAATCAGATCAACACCAAAATCGGTCAGTCTAATAAAAAGGCTTTAGCGATGTTAAATTGCGAAGATCTTGAGTTTTTGTTGAAGGGCGTGTCCGTGGCGGCCTGACAAATTTCGAGGTCTCGCCATGGATATAAAACTTATTATAACTCAGCCATAAAATGTCCGATTTGCCTCAAACTTCACATATTCGATAAGAGTCCTGGCCTGAATACATCTGAAGGCCAATATTCTATTATAATCACAGCGCCACCTGTTGGCAACAGGAAATGACTTGTATCAAACTCCTCCTAGAGATTTAATGATATCAACATTATATTTGGTCAGTCTGATCTAGAGGCCTTAGAGATGTTAAATTGCGAAGATCTTGAGTTTTCGTTAAAGGGCGTGTCTGTGGCTGCATGACAAAGTTTGATGTTTCGCCATGGACATAGAAGTTGTTATAACTCAGCCATAAAATGTCCGATCTGCCTCAAACTTCACAGGTTTGGTGAGAGTCCTGGCCTGAAGACACCTAAAGACCAATATTCAGATATTATCATAGCGCCACCTGTTGGCAGCAGGATATATCATATCTTTCACTAACTCAAACATACCAAGGTCAATCTGCACCAAACTTCATATGTTTGATGAAAGTGGTGGCCTGAACACATCTACATGTCAATAATCAGTTATAGGCATAGCGCCACCAGCTGGCAGCAGGAAATTTGGCACATTTAAGTGACTTTGACATATTTCTCCTATTTTACTGTATTAAAAGCATACTACCCACCATTTGCTGTGTTCCTAAAGCCACCGGTCGGCGGTGAGCCCGTGTGCGAGGGCCCGTTCATCGCTGCTTGCAGCTTTAATTAGGGCCCGAGCCCAAAAGGGCGAAGGCCCTATTGTTTTTCTAAGGATTATTATTATTATTATTATTTATTTATTTTTTTTTTTCAATGTTTTGGGGGATTTCGGGGGCCTTAACATACACGAAAACTCTTGAAACTTTGCACACACATTGGAACCTGCGGCCATCAGGGCCGGACAGACTTTGACATGGGGGGGTCACCTGGGGGGGGCATGGCACAGCGTTAAAAATTGCGACTTTTGAAGGGCTCTGGAGCGCACAACGGTTGACCTACAGTCACCAAAATTCATACACATATAGACCTCATCGGGCCGAACAAATTTCACACTCATAGTCCGTGCTTCACCAAACAGGAAGTCGGCTATTCAGGGATGTCTAAAAAGTGCATGCAATGGAATTTGAAATACTCCTACTAGGCCTTTCCACCGATGGCCACCAAACTCGGTCAGCATGATCTCAAGACATTGGGGACGCAAAATTGCCAGGGGATTTTTGATATGTCGAACGGTTTGACCGTGACGGGGCGACAAATTTATGGCGAGAAATGAGAAACAGGAAGTGCCTAATAACTTTGACATACTTTGTCTGATTTTGACCAAACTTCAGCAGTTTGTTCATCGTCTGATGCGATCATAGAGATGGGACTATTATGAGTCAAAGTTATAGCGCCACCAACTGGCAGCAGAAAGCGTGACGTTTTTGAAACGCTTTAAACTCAGCCTCTTAATTTTACTCAATTTGCTTCAAACTTCATCCCAATAATGTCAAAACACGACCGATAAGAATCTGTGAAGGGCGTTATCCATAACTTTTATCATGTTGCCATAGCAACGTGTCAAACTTTAACTTTAGTTTTTTGTGTTTTTGAGCCACTGAAAATGCTTAGAATTTCATGAAACTCAACACACACATCTGTATTAATGACAGTTAAACACTGATAAAAGCCCATAAATGGGCGTGGAGCAGGCGCTCCATAGCGCCACCTTTTGACAAAAGTTGGGGGGTTACTTTGTCCTACAGTCACCAAACTCGGTACATATATTGGACTCATCAAGCCGGACAACTTTCTAATTTACACCCATTAGCTACGACCAACAGGAAGTCAGCTATTTTTATTTAAATATGGATTTTTGGAAAAATCAAGCTGTGGAATTTGAAATACTCCTCCTAGACCTTTCCACCGATGGCCACCAAACTCAGTCAGCATGATCTCAAGATATTGGGAATGCAAAATTGCCAGGGGATTTTTGCTATCTCGAACGGTTTGGCCTTGGCAGGGCGACAAATTATGGCGAGAAATGAGAAACAGGAAATGTCTAATAATTTTGACACACTTTAGCTGATTTTGACCAAACTTAAGCAGTTTGTTCGTCGTATGATACCGATCACAGAGATGTGACTATTATGAGTCAAAGTTATAGCGCCACCAACTGGCAGCAGGAAGTGTGTTGCTTGCAAAACGCTTTTAAATCAACCTCTTTATTTTACTCAATTTGCTTCAAACTTCATCAGAATAATATCAAAACACGGCCGATGAGAATCTGTGAAGGGGTCCTTGATACATCAAATGCTGTTGCCATGGCAACATGTCAAACTTTAACATTTGTTTCCTGTGTTTTTAAATATAGCTGTGAATAAATTCATATCACTCATAGCAGAATCAGACAGTTCACACCAAACTTTGTCAACATGATGCCAAGATACTGAAGATGTTAAATTGTGAACGGCTTTGGGACATCTTGAACGGTGTTGATGTGGTGATTTATGAAAGTAACAATAAAAAAGATGAAGAGTTATTTTCATATATCTTTAAATTGCATTATTCCAACTCATCAAAACTTTTTACATATAAACAACAAGAAATTCTTAGGAAATACGTGTAGTTTCAAAATGTTATCATGCTCAGAGGCCCCAAAAACATTAAAAGTGTCACATAAATTTGTCAGATTAAAGCTCTAATACCAGGGATGAACACTAGAGGTCCTCATAAGATAAGGAATCGTTTGACCTCTAATGCTATTTAGCTCATTCTCAGTGTATAAGAATGAAAATATTCCATAGAATCAGTTGATATAGACTGTACTGTCAGTGTACTTTTACATAATTATTTTGTATAGGTGCTTAAAGAGCATTAAAATCTTTTTTTAATCTTTTAAGGAAAAATTATATGATTTATATACATATATACAATCTCACTGATAGAATAAAAAATCTTATAAGTATGACACTATACTGCTCAGTTCACTTAATTAGAATGAGAAACAAATACATCAACTAAGTTAATATGTATTTATTTTTAATATATTTGTTTATAATTATTTCACAGATGCTTATAGATCATTAAAATAATATTAAAAAATGGATGTAGATCATAAAACATGGTAACTATTTAAAATAGGGTCTCTTTTGTTAACATTAGTTAATGAACTAACACACGAACGAACAACGAACAATATTTTTGTACTCGATTTTCTTCAAACTTCATCAGAATGATGTAAAAACACGGCCGATGAGAGTCTGTAAAGGCGTCCCTGATGCATCAAATGCTGTTGCCATGGCAAATAAATAAAAATACAAAATACATTCAAATATTTGTTTCCTGTGTTTTTGAGGCAGATAGCGTGCCTAGAATTTCATTTTCCATTTTCAATTTTCAATGATTTATTATATATTTAAAGTGCAGCATCCTAACTCTTTGAAACTTTTTTCATACAAATAACTATTCATTCTGATTAAACACAGTTCATCCACGAATGAAAGAAAATTAAAAAACAAATCTGATCTCACTCTGCTCTGCACTCTATGTGTGTGTTTGTGTGGTAAGTGGCTGAGTGTAAGGAGGTGGGATGGGTGGTAAGAGAAAGAGTCAGACAGGAGGAGAGACAGTTAGGGTTAGTCCAAAGGGTTATTGTGAATGCATGTGCCAACTGGGCACCGTTTTCCTGATGCTATTGGGATGGCGACTGCCAGACGGCGAGGGCCCGGTCAACGCTGCTTGCAGCTTTAATTAGGGCCCGAGCACCGATGGTGTGAGGACCCTATTGGATCTGCTTCGTTTATTATTATTATTATTATTATTATTAGGGCCCGAGCCCAAAAGGGCGAAGGCCCTATTGTTCTTCTAAGGATTCTTATTTGTTTTTTTTTTTATTTTTTTTCAACCGTTGGGGCACTTTTGGGGGCCTTAACATACTCAAAAACTCTTGAAAATTTGCACACACGTCGGAATCTGCCGTCGTCCGGACGCCACAGAGGCTGGGACCCGGGCGTGGTTCAGGGCCTCTACAGCGCCCCCTGGAACACAGTTTGAAAACTTGATGTACTGCGCACACATACTTGCGCGTATTGATATGAAACTCGGTACACATATAGAACTCATCGAGCTGAACAACTTTTGTACTCTATGTCATGGGCTCCACGCAACAGGAAGTCAGATATTTAGGGCTGTTTAAAAAGCGCATGCTCTGGAATTTAACGTACTCCTCCCAGGAATTCCATGGGATTGTCACCAAACTCGGTCAGCATGATCTCAAGACATTGGGGACGCTAAATTGCGAGGAGATTTTTGATATCTCGAACGGTTTGGCCGTGGCAAGGCGACAAAGTTATGGCGAGAAATGAGAAACAGGAAGTGTCTAATAACTGTTGCACACATTGCCTGATTCTGATGAAACTTCACCAGTTTGTTCGTTGTATGATGCCGATTCCATAAATGTGACTATTATGAGTCAAAGTTATAGCGCCACCAACTGGCAGCAGGAAACGTGTCATTTTCAAAATGCTTTGAAATCAGCCTCTTAATTTTACTCGATTTTCTTTAAACTTCATCAAAATCATGTCAAAACACGGCCGATAAGAATATGTAAAGGGGTCGATGATAAATCAAATGCTGTTGCCATGGCAACGTGTCAAACTTTAAAATTACATTCCTGTCTTTTCGAGGCAGATAACATGCTTAGAATTTCATGAAACTCAACACACACATCAATATTAATGATAGTTAGACACTGGCAAAAGGTCATAAATGGGCGTGGAGCAGGCACTCTATAGCGCCATCTTTTGACAAAAGTTGGGGGGTTAGTTTTTCCTACAGTCACCAAACTCTGTACTTATATTGTTCTCATCAATCTGGACAACTTTCTAAATCAAACTCATTAGCTAAGACCAACAGAAAGCCGGCTATTTTGATTTGAAGGTGGATTTTTTGAAAAATCAGGTAGTAAACAAATTCACACTACTCCTAAGAACAACCAGCTGTTCACACCAAACTTTTTTAACATGAAGAGAAGATTCTGAAGATGTTAAATTGCGAGCGGATTTTGGATATCTCGAACGGTGTTGACGTGGTGATTTTTTAAAGATGTAGTAAAAAACATAACCCTAATTTTTTATATCTTTAAAGTGCAGCATCCAAACTCTTTAAAACTTTTTTCACACAGAGATCTAATCATTCTGAGCAAGTGCTGGAAATATAAATTTTATACAAGCTTCAATGAATTAAAGAAAATTAAAAAAATAACTCAGAAACCTGCTGTCACTCTGGTGAATGTCTCTACAGTATGTGTGTGCGTTCAGTCAGGCACAGAGAAGCTCATTATTGCAGGGGGGAGGGGTGAGAGGCAGAGAGGGTGACAGAGTAGAGATCCATCCTACAGACCATCTTTGAACAAAAAATGCATGTACTGTATGTAGTGTAATTACATAAATATGTCTGATCTTTGAGAGTCTGATATTTTGAGAAAATATAAAGGGTCACTAAGTCTTTCATTGTTCGTATTTTGCAGTTGTTGTTTTTTATTTATTTTTTACTTAACTGTATTTAATAAACTGTATTTATTTTTTACATGAACTTGTCCTATTCAGTCACATAGCAAAAGATTTAAAAAAAAATACAACTTTTTAGCATGATCAATTTATCTTCATTGATAGACAATATTTACATAGTGTTATTTATTGAATATAAAATAATAATAATAAAAAATTAAGACAAACTTTGACAACAAAACAAACGTTACTGTTATCTCTTCAAAACATCTGAAAACCATAATTTTAAGATCAGTTATATATATGTATCACCCCGTTAAAATACTCAACTTGATTTTTAAAGATATTTTGAAAGAATGAAGCGTTTATAGAGCACTTTATTGTGTATTGCTGTACACCCACATGAACTGTGTTCATGTTCATGTTAATTCACAGTACATAAACTTTATATGAATACTTTTTTTAGCTTAATATTAATTAACATTAATAAATGCTATTTATTTATTGGTCATGTTAACTAATATAGTTAATTTTAACAAATGAAACTGGATGGCAACATTTTATATTTTGTGTGTATGTGTCTGTGTTAGGGGTGGGCGGTACACCGGTATCATAGTTAACACCGGTGTGGCATTGCGCCACGACATGGATTTTCTAATACCGTCAATACCGTAATAAATATATTATGTGCCTTGAACGGCTGCATTTACATCAACAATAGCTCATTCTAAATAATAAGGCACTAAAGTTTAATTTGCCTGCGACTGGTTGTCAATTGCATGCGCACATACAGTCAGTGCGTTCACACCAAACGTCAAGCGAGCATGCGCATCCCGTCACTCACTCTAGTTTATCCGCGGTAGGTTTCCCCATCACTCGCGCGAATAACAACACGGCGCGATTGACATGGCGGAGCAAGTTCTAAATGCACCGAAAAGCCAAACGCCGAAGTGTCTAGGCTCACAGCAAAGTAATGTATCAGAGACATATCTCATACCTCATTCCTTCTATAAACAAAGTGTAGATAGTATAAGTAAGAGATTGATCGCAGTACAGAGAGTGTCGTTGATTATAATAGAGCTTTGTGATATCGCAAACTAAGATGAGGAACAGCTTTTAATATTTTTATGGGAGTTTTTAAATGAGATATTAATTTAATACAGCTGTTAAATAAACGAGACGTTATTATTAAGTGACTTAGATTTTCTGAGAATAACACTATGCCCGATTTTGGTCTGTTTCGTAGTCAAAATCTATTCTGGAACAAGACACACTGCTGTGTTTAAATGAAGATGCGCCGTTCTCCAATCAAACACAGCGGTGTTTCCTTTATAAGTGAACATGCGTTTTAAACTAATCTAGTGAAATGATTCAATTTCCCATTCATAATGAGAGTCACTTGAATGAACCATGTGTTCTAACGAATCAAATGAACAATACGATTCAGTAAATAATTTCAGTGTCTTGCCGCCACCTGCTGACAGATCCTTTCAGTTATTGAAATCTTAAATACTTGTGGATTCCAAATTTTATTTTAAAAACACTAATCTCAACATGAATTTATAGATTTAATTGCACTCATGGCACCTCTGAGCCTCATTTTCATGGACGACACTATAAAAATTAAGACAGAAATCTTGCTGATCATTATTACTTGCTGAACTATTACTAGCACTACCTCATAGGGGTTTCAGTTCAATTAACAAATTGACTTGACTGGAGAAGCCACATCTCAGTGGCTCTTATTCATCAGCATTGAAGGGCCTGAGTTGGACCGTTTCAATGGCCAGAAGGTAGTTGAAGTGTTGCACTCACACACAGCAATGGCTTTGAGAGTATCGCTCTAGAACAGAGACAATATTTGTGATCTTCTTAACAAGACCAGGAACATAATACCGTGATATTATACCGGCACCGTTCAAAAGATGAAAAATACCGTGATATAAATTTTAGGTCATATCGCCCACCCCTAGTCTGTGTGTTGATTTTAAAGTGTAACCCTTTCAATTCTGTAAACTTAAAATCCAAACTAGCAGAGGGTTACTGTGAATGCATGTGCCAACTGGGCACCGTCTTCCTTATTGATTCTTAGTTATGTAGCACTTAAGAGTGATGTCTTATAACAGGAGTCACCAGCAAAGCAATATCCACACAAAAATTGTACAGATAGGTAACAATGACATTTAAGCAGAAGTGGTGGATGTAAAGGAAGCAATAATAACATTTTGCTATCATCATGAATCATGTTCTTATCATCTTCATCAGAAAATAGGGAATTTGTAGCATACTGGTTCACAGTTGGCATTTATCTGAAGTCCTTGCATTGATTGCATTTAGTTAAATCAACATTATATTTGGTCAGTCTGATCTTGAGGCCTTAGAGATGTTAAATTGTGAAGATCTTGAGTTTTCATTAAAGGGCATGTCCGTGGTGGCCTGACAAAGTTTGATGTTTCTGCATAGACATAGAAGTGGTTATAACTTAGCCTGAAAATGTCTGATCTGCCACAAAATTCACAGGTTTGGTAAGAGTCCTGGCCTGAAGACACCTAAAGACCAATATTCAGATATTATCATAGCGCCACCTGTTGGCAGCAGGATATCTCATATATTTCACTAACTCAAACATACCAAGGTCAATCTGCACCAAACTTCATATGTTTGATAATAGTGCTGGCCTGAACACATCTACATGCCAATAATCAGTTATAGGCATAGCGCCACCAGCTGGCAGCGGCAAGTTTGGCACATTTAAGTGACTTTGACATATTTCTCCTACATTTACTGTATTAAAAGCATACTGCCCACCGTTTGCTGTTTTCCTGAAGCCACCGGTCGGCGGTGAGCCCGGGTGCGAGGGCCCGTTCATCGCTGCTCGCAGCTTTAATTAGGGCCCGAGCACTACAGTGCGAGGACCCTATTGGAATTGCTCCGTTTATTATTATTCTTCTTCTTCTTCTCCAAAATGAAAAGTCTTTTTGAGGGCCTAAACATGCCCGAAAACTCACGAAACTTTGCACACGCATCAGACCTGGCGAAAATTTACATCTGATATGGTTTTCAAAAGTGGGTGTGGCAAAATGGCTCGATAGCGCCACCTATAAAATTTCAACGGAGTGCGCCTCGAGCTACGTTTCTCGTACATGTACGAAACTCGGTACACATATGTAACACACCAATACCTACAAAAAAGTCTCCTGGTGCAACATCCGAAACCCAACAGGAAGTCCGTTATATTGAATTTCCTGTACGATTTTTGTGCAGTTTTTGCCATTTTCAGGCCTCGTACTTTAACGAACTCCTCCTACAGTTTTTATCCGATCATCTTCAAATTTGCTGAGTGTCATCATAAGGCCTTTGCGATGTTAAATTGCGAAGCTTTAGAGTTTTCGTAGAAGGGCGTGTCCGTGGCGGCCTGACAAACTTTGATGTTTCGCCATGAAAAAGGAAGTTGCTATAACTCAGGCATACAATGTCCGATCTGCCTCAAACTTCACATGTTTGATGACAGTCCGGTCCTGAACACACGTCAGTGCCTAAATTCAGTTATAGTCATAGCGCCACCTGCTGACAACAGGAAATGACATGTTTAACACTGTTACGGACTCTTAGCAACATATTGAAAAGCGTTAACAAGTCTTAAATAGGCTAGCAACATGCTACAAACATGCTAAAACATGCTAGCAACACTTAGCTAAGAGCTAAAGCATGCTATCAATACAAATACAAAAGGAAATTGCTGTAACTCATGTATATACTGTTGAATCTGACCCAAACTTAATATTCAAGATGCTACAAAAATAATAAAGCATGCTAGCAACACTTAGCTAATATGCTAAAGCATGCTAATTATACAATAAAACAGGAAGTTACTCTAACTCAGGCATACCATGTCCAATCAGCCCCAAACTAAACAAGTTTGATAAGAATCCTGGCCTAATCACACGCCCATGCCTGTATTCAGTTATAGTCATAGCGCCACCAGCTGGTAACAGGAAGCCACATGTTTAATACTGTTGTGGATGATTAAAAACATTTAAAAAAAATTCAACAACTGTTAAATAGGGTAGCAACATGCTAGAAACATGCTATAACATGTTAGCAACATTTAGCTAAGTGCTAAAGCATGCTCTTAATGCAATGAAACAGGAAGTTACTGTAACTCAGGCATGCAATGTCCAATCAGCCCCAAACTTCACATGTTTGATAACAGTCCTGGCCTGAAGATGTCTACATGCCAATATTCAGTTATAGTTATAGCGCCACCTACTGTCAACAGGAAGTGACATGTTTAACACTGTGACACACTATTAGCAACACACTAAAAAAGCCATTGAGTGCTAAACTAGTTTAAACGTACTCAAACATGCTAGCAACACTTACTTAGTGCTAAAGCATGTTGTTAAAGACATAAAACAGGAAGTTACTGTAACTCAGGCATGCAATGTCCAATCAGCCCCAAACTTCACATGTTTGATAAAACTCCTGGCCTGAAGATATATACATGCCCATATTCAGTTATAGTCACAGCGCCACCTTCTGACAACAGGAAGTGTCGTTTAAAGGTGTTACGGACTCCTAGCAACATATTAAAAAGCGTTAGCAATTTTTAAATAGGCTAGCATCATGCTAGAATCATGTTAAAACATGCTAGCAACACTTAGCTAAGAGCTAAAGCATGATATTAATACAAAGAAAAATAAGTGTAACTCATGCATACAATGTCCAATCTGACCCAAGCTTAATATGTTTGATAAGAGTCCTGGTCTGAACACAAGCCCATGCCCATATTCAGTTATAGTCATAGTGCCACCTACTGGCAACAGGAAGTCACATGTTTAATACTGTTGTGGATGCCAAGCAACATCTTAAAAATATCAACAAGTGTTAAATAGGGTAGCAACATGCTAGAAACATGTTAGCAACATTTAGCTAAGTGCAAAAGCATACTCTTAATGCAATGAAACAGGAAGTTACTGTAACTCAGGCATGCAATGTCCAATCAGCCCCAAACTTAATATGTTTGATAAGAGTCCTGGCCTGAATACATTTACATGCCAGTATTTAGTTATAGTCATAGCGCCACCAGCTGGCAACAGCAAATTACTTGTTTTACACTAACTTAAGCATGCAATGTACAATTTGCACCAAACTTGATATGTTTGCCAATAGTCCTGGCCTGAAGACATCTAAAAGCCAATATTTCGTAATAGCGCCACCTGTTGGCAGCAGGATATGTCATGACTTACACTCAAGCATGCCATGTTCAAGCTTCACCAGACTTCATGTTTCATAAAAGCACTGGCCTGAACACATCTGCATGCCAATATTCAGTTATAGGCATAGCGCCACCAGCTGGCAGTAGGAAGATTGGCACATATCAATGACTTTGACATATTCCTCCTACATTTACTGTGTTAATAGCATAGTGCCCACCATTCGCCACCGATCGGCGGTGAGCCCGAGTGCGAGGGCCCTACCATCGCTGCTTGCAGCTTTAATTATTCTTCTTCTTCTTCTTCTCCAAAGTGAAAAGTCTTTTTGAGGGCCTAAACATGCCCGAAAACTCACGAAACTTTGCACACGCATCAGACCTGGCGAAAATTTACATCTGATATGGTTTTCAAAAGTGGGTGTGGCAAAATGGCTCGATAGCGCCACCTATAAAATTTCAACGGAGTGCCCCTCGAGCTACGTTTCATGTACATGTACGAAACTCGGTACACATATGTAACACACCAATACCTACAAAAAAGTCTCCTGGTGCAACATCCGAAACCCAACAGGAAGTCCGTTATATTGAATTTCCTGTATGATTTTTGTGCAATTTTTGCCATTTTCAGGCCTCATACTTTAACGAACTCCTCCTACAGTTTTTATCCGATCATCTTCAAATTTGCTGAGTGTCATCATAAGGCCTTTGCGATGTTAAATTGCGAAGCTTTAGAGTTTTCGTCGAAGGGCGTGTCCGTGGCGGCCGGACAAACTTTGATGTTTCGCCATGAAAAAGGAAGTTGCTATAACTCAGGCATACGATGTCCGATCTGCCTCAAACTTCACATGTTTGATGACAGTCCGGTCCTGAACACACATCAGTGCCCATATTCAGTTATAGTCATAGCGCCACCTGCTGACAACAGGAAATGACATGTTTAACACTGTTACGGACTCCTAGAAACATATTGAAAAGCGTTAACAAGTCTTAAATAGGCTAGCAACATGCTACAAACATGCTAAAACATGCTAGCAACACTTAGCTAAGAGCTAAAGCATGCTATTAATACAAATACAAAAGGAAATTGCTGTAACTCATGTATATAATGTTGAATCTGACCCAAACTTAATATTCAACATGCTACAAAAATAATAAAGCATGCTAGCAACACTTAGCTAATATGTTAAAGCATGCTAATAATACAATGAAACAGGAAGTTACTCTAACTCAGGCATACAATGTCCAATCAGCCCCAAACTTAACATGTTTGATTAGAATCCTGGCCTAAACACACGCCAAAGCCCGTATTCAGTTATAGTCATAGCGCCACCAGCTGGTAACAGGAAGCCACATGTTTAATACTGTTGTGGATGCCTAGCAACATTTTAAAAAAAATCAACAACTGTTAAACAGGGTAGCAACATGCTAGAAACATGCTATAACATGTTAGCAACATTTAGCTAAGTGCTAAAGCATACTCTTAATGCAATGAAACAGGAAGTTACTCTAACTCAGGCATGCAATGTCCAATCAGCCCCAAACTTCACATGTTTGATAACAGTCCTGACCTGAAGATATCTACATGCCAATATTCAGTTATAGTCATAGCGCCACCTACTGTCAACAGGAAGTGACATGTTTAACACTGTGACACACTATTGGCAACACACTAAAAAAGCCATTGAGTGCTAAACTAGTTTAAAACGTACCCAAACATGCTAGCAGCACTTACTTAGTGCTAAAGCATGTTGTTAAAGACATAAAACAGGAAGTTACTGTAACTCAGGCATGCAATGTCCAATCAGCCCCAAACTTCACACGTTTGATAAGACTCCTGGCCTGAAGATATATACATGCCCATATTCAGTTATAATCACAGCGCCACCTGCTGACAACAGGAAGTGACATTTAATGGTATTACGGACTCCTAGCAACATATTAAAAAGCGTTAGCAAGTTTTAAATAGGCTAGCATCATGCTAGAATCATGTTAAAACATGCTAGCAACACTTAGCTAAGAGCTAAAGCATGATATTAATACAAAGAAAAATAAGTGTAACTCATGCATACAATGTCCAATCTGACCCAAGCTTAATATGTTTGATAAGAGTCCTGGTCTGAACACAAGCCCATGCCTATATTCAGTTATAGTCATAGTGCCACCTGCTGGTAACAGAAAGTCACATGTTTAATACCGATGTGGATGCCCAGCAACATTTTAAAAATATCAACAAGTGTTAAATAGGGTAGCAACATGCTAGAAACATGTTAGCAACATTTAGCTAAGTGCTAAAGCATACTCTTAATGCAAATGAAACAGGAAGTTACTGTAACTCAGGCATGCAATGTCCAATCAGCCCCAAACTTAATATGTTTGATAAGAGTCCTGGCCTGAATACATTTACATACCAATATTTAGTTATAGTCATAGCGCCACCAGCTGGCAACAGCAAATTACTTGTTTTACACTAACTTAAGAATGCAATGTACAATTTGCACCAAACTTGACATGATTGCCAATAGTCCTGGCCTGAAGACATCTAAAAGCCAATATTTCATAATAGCGCCACCTGTTGGTAGCAGGATATGTCATGACTTACACTCAAGCATGCCATGTTCAATCTTCACCAAACTTCATATGTTTGATAAAAGCGCCGGCCTGAACACATCTGCATGCCAATATTCAGTTATAGGCATAGCGCCACCAGCTGGCAGCAGGAAGATTGGCACATATCAATGACTTTGACATATTCCTCCTACATTTACTGTGTTAATAGCATAGTGCCCACCATTCGCCACCGATCGGCGGTGAGCCCGAGTGCGAGGGCCCTACCATCGCTGCTTGCAGCTTTAATTAGGGCCCGAGCACCGATGGTGTGAGGACCCTATTGGATCTGCTCCGTTTATTATTATTATTATTATTCTTATCCGGAATGAATCGCATTTTTGAGGGCCTAAACATACCCGAAAACTCACGAAACTTTGCACACACATCAGACCTGGCGAAAATGGACGTCTGATATGGGTTGCAGAAGTGGGTGTGGCAAAATGGCTCAATAGCGCCACCTTTACACGTTCCGCGGTGTGCGCATTCAGCTGTGATTATCGTACATGCACAAAAATCGGTACACACATGTAACACACCAATACCTACAAAAAAGCCTCTTGAGATAAAATCCGAAACCCAACAGGAAGTCGGTTATTATTAATTTTCTCAGCAAAATTTGTGTCATTTTTGCCATTTTCAGGTGTCATACTTGAACGAACTCCTCCTAGAGAATTATTCCGATCAACAGCAAATTTGGTGAGTCTAATCTAAAGCCCTTTGCGACGTTAAATTGTGAAGATCTAGAGTTTTCATCGGAGGGCGTGTCCGTGACGGCCTCGCAAATTTCGATGTTTCGCCATGAAAAAGGAAGTTGCTATAACTCAGGCATACAATGTCCGATCTGTCCCAAACTTCACATGTGTGATAACACTCCTGACCTGATGACATCTACATGTCCATATTCAGTTTTACTCATAGCGCCACCTGCTGGCAACAGGAAGTGTCATGCTGTACTCTGCAACAAACTCCTCCAAGAGATTTAATCAGATCAACACCAAAATCGGTCAGTCTAATAAAAAGGCTTTAGCGATGTTAAATTGCGAAGATCTTGAGTTTTCATTGAAGGGTGTGTCCGTGGCGGCCTGACAAATTCTGAGGTCTCGCCAGGGATATAAAACTTGTTATAACTCAGCCATAAAATGTCCGATTTGCCTCAAACTTCACATGTTCGATTAAAGTCCTGACCTGAACACATCTGAAGGCCAATATTCTATTATAATCACAGCGCCACCTGTTGGCAACAGGAAATTACTTGTACCAAACTCCTCCTAGAGATTTAATGATATCAACATTATATTTGGTCAGTCTGATCTAGAGGCCTTAGAGATGTTAAATTGTGAAGATCTTGAGTTTTCATCAAAGGGCGTGTCCGTGGTGGCCTGACAAAGTTTGATGTTTCGCCATGGACATAGAAGTTGTTATAACTCAGCCATAAAATGTCCAGTCTGCCTCAAACTTCACATGTTTGGTAAGAGTCCTGGCCTGAAGACATCTAAAGGCCAATATTCAGATATTATCATAGGGCCACCTATTGGCAGCAGGATATATCATATCTTGCACTAACTTAAACATACCAAGGTCAATCTGCACCAAACTTCATATGTTTGATGAAAGTGCTTGCCTGAACACATCTACATGCCAATAATCAGTTATAGGCATAGCGCCACCAGCTGGCAGCAGGAAGTTTAGCACATTTAAGTGACTTTGATCTATTTTTGCTACATTTACTGTATTAAAAGCATACTACCCACCGTTTGCTGTTTTCCTAAAGCCACCGGTCGGCGGTGAGCCCGGGTGCGAGGGCCCGTTCATCGCTGCTTGCAGCTTTAATTATTATTATTATTCTTCTCCAAAATGAATCGCATTTTTGAGGGCTTAGACATACCCGAAAACTCATGAAACTTAGCACACACATCAGACCTGGCGAAAATTTACGTCTGATATGGGTTGCAGAAGTGGGTGTGGCAAAATGGCTCGACAGCGCCACCTTTACACGTTCCGCGGTGTGCGCATTCAACTGTGATTCACGTACATGTACGAAAATAGGTACACACATGTAACACACCAATACCTACAAAAAAGCCTCTTGGAGCAAAATTTGACACCCAACAGGAAGTCGGTTATTTTTAATTTTCTCAGGATATTTTGTGTCATTTTTGCCATTTTCAGGCCTCGTACTTGAACGAACTCCTAATAGAGATTTATTCCGATCAACGCCAAATTTGCTGATTCTAGTCTAAAGCCCTTTGTGACGTTAAATTGCGAAGATCTAGAGTTTTCATCGGAGGGCGTGTCCGTGGCGGCCTGGCAAATTTCGATGCTTCGCCATGAAAAAGGAAGTTGTTATAACTCAGGCATAAAATGTCCGATCTGCCCCAAACTTTACATGTGTGATAACACTCCTGACCTGATGACATCTATATGTCCATATTCAGTTATAGTCATAGCGCCACCTGCTGGCAACAGGAAGTGTCATGCTGTACTCTGCAACAAACTCCACCTAGAGATTTATACAGATCAACACCAAAATCAGTCAGTCTAATCAAAAGGCTTTAGTGATGTTAAATTGCGAAGATCTTGAGTTTTCGTTGAAGGGCGTGTCCGTGGCGGCCTGACAAATTTCGAGGTCTCGCCATGGATATAAAACTTGTTATAACTCAGCCATAAAATGTCCGATTTGCCTCAAACTTCACATGTTCGATAAGAGTCCTGGCCTGAACAAATCTGAAGGCCAATATTCTATTATAATCACAGCGCCACCTGTTGGCAACAGGAAATGACTTGTAGCAAACTCCTCCTAGAGATTTAATGATATCAACTTTATATTTGCTCAGTCTGATCTAGAGGCCTTAGAGATGTTAAATTGCGAAGATCTTGAGTTTTCGTTAAAGGGCGTGTCTGTGGCGGCGTGACAAAGTTTGATGTTTCGCCATGTACATAGAAGTTGTTATAACTCAGCCATAAAATGTCCGATCTGCCTCAAACTTCACAGGTTTGGTAAGAGTCCTGGCCTGAAGATACCTAAAGGCCAATATTCAGATATTATCATAGCGCCACCTGTTGGCAGCAGGATATATCATATCTTTCACTAACTCAAACATACCAAGGTCAATCTGCACCAAACTTCATATGTTTGATGAAAGTGCCAGCCTGAACACATCTACATGCCAATAATCAGTTATAGGCATAGCGCCACCAGCTGGCAGCAGGAAATTTGGCACATTTAAGTGACTTTGACATATTTCTCCTATTTTTACTGTATAAAAAGCATACTGCCCACCATTAGCTGTGTTCCTAAAGCCACCGGTCGGCGGTGAGCCCGTGTGTGAGGGCCCGTTCATCGCTGCTTGCAGCTTTAATTCTTCTTCTTCTTCTTCTTCTTCTTCTCCAAAATGAAAAGTCTTTTTGAGGGCCTAAACATGCCCGAAAACTCACGAAACTTTGCACACGCATCAGACCTGGCGAAAATTTACATCTGATATGGTTTTCAAAAGTGGGTGTGGCAAAATGGCTCGATAGCGCCACCTATAAAATTTCAACGGAGTGCCCCTCGAGCTACGTTTCACGTACATGTACGAAACTCGGTACACATATGTAACACACCAATACCTACAAAAAAGTCTCCTGGTGCAACATCCGAAACCCAACAGGAAGTCCGTTATATTGAATTTCCTGTACGATTTTTGTGCAGTTTTTGCCATTTTCAGGCCTCATACTTTAACGAACTCCTCCTACAGTTTTTATCCGATCATCTTCAAATTTGCTGAGTGTCATCATAAGGCCTTTGCGATGTTAAATTGCGAAGCTTTAGAGTTTTCGTCGAAGGGCGTGTCCGTGGCGGCCGGACAAACTTTGATGTTTCGCCATGAAAAAGGAAGTTGCTATAACTCAGGCATACGATGTCCGATCTGCCTCAAACTTCACATGTTTGATGACAGTCCGGTCCTGAACACACCTCAGTGCCCATATTCAGTTATAGTCATAGCGCCACCTGCTGACAACAGGAAATGACATGTTTAACACTGTTACGGACTCCTAGAAACATATTGAAAAGCGTTAACAAGTCTTAAATAGGCTAGCAACATGCTACAAACATGCTAAAACATGCTAGCAACACTTAGCTAAGAGCTAAAGCATGCTATTAATACAAATACAAAAGGAAATTGCTGTAACTCATGTAGATAATGTTGAATCTGACCCAAACTTAATATTCAACATGCTACAAAAATAATAAAGCATGCTAGCAACACTTAGCTAATATGCTAAAGCATGCTAATAATACAATGAAACAGGAAGTTACTCTAACTCAGGCATACAATGTCCAATCAGCCCCAAACTTAACATGTTTGATAAGAATCCTGGCCTAAACACACGCCCATGCCCGTATTCAGTTATAGTCATAGCGCCACCAGCTGGTAACAGGAAGCCACATGTTTAATACTGTTGTGGATGCCTAGCAACATTTTTAAAAAAATCAACAACTGTTAAACAGGGCAGCAACATGCTAGAAACATGCTATAACATGTTAGCAACATTTAGCTAAGTGCTAAAGCATACTCTTAATGCAATGAAACAGGAAGTTACTGTAACTCAGGCATGCAATGTCCAATCAGCCCCAAACTTCACATGTTTGATAAGAGTCCTGGCCTGAAGATATATACATGCCCATATTCAGCTATAGTCATAGCGCCACCAGCTGGTAATAGGAAGCCACATGTTTAATACTGTTGTGGATGCCTAGCAACATTTTAAAAATATCAACAAGTGTTAAAATAGGGTAGCAACATGTTAGAAACATGTTAGCAACATTTAGCTACGTGCTAAAGCATACTCTTAATGCAATGAAACAGGAAGTTACTGTAACTCAGGCATGCAATGTCCAATCAGCCCCAAACTTCACATGTTTGATAACAGTCCTGGCCTGAAGATATCTACATGCCAATATTCAGTTATAGTTATAGCGCCACCTACTGTCAACAGGAAGTGACATGTTTAACACTGTGACACACTATTAGCAACACACTAAAAAAGCCATTGAGTGCTAAACTAGTTTAAAACGTACTCAAACATGCTAGCAACACTTACTTAGTGCTAAAGCATGTTGTTAAAGACATAAAACAGGAAGTTACTGTAACTCAGACATGCAATGTCCAATCAGCCCCAAACTTCACGTTTGATAAGACTCCTGGCCTGAAGATATATACATGCAGTTATAGTCACAGCACCACCTGCTGACAACAGGAAGTGATGTTTAATGGTGTTACGGACTCCTAGCAACATAATAAAAAGCGTCAGCAAGTTTTAAATAGGCTAGCATCATGCTAGAATCATGTTAAAACATGCTAGCAACACTTAGCTGAGAGCTAAAGCATGATATTAATACAAAGAAAAATAAGTGTAACTCATGCATACAATGTCCAATCTGACCCAAGCTTAATATGTTTGATAAGAGTCCTGGTCTGAACACAAGCCCATGCCCATATTCAGTTATAGTGATAGTGCCACCTGCTGGCAACAGGAAGTCACATGTTTAATACTGTTGTGGATGCCAAGCAACATTTTAAAAATATCAACAAGTGTTAAATAGGGTAGCAACATGCTAGAAACATGCTATAACATGTTAGCAACATTTAGCTAAGTGCTAAAGCATGCTCTTAATGCCATGAAACAGGAAGTTACTGTAACTCAGGCATGCAATGTCCAATCAGCCCCAAACTTCACATGTTTGATAAGAGTCCTGGCCTGAAGATATATACATGCCCATATTCAGCTATAGTCATAGCGCCACCAGCTGGTAATAGGAAGCCACATATTTAATACTGTTGTGGATGCCTAGCAACATTTTAAAAATATCAACAAGTGTTAAAATAGGGTAGCAACATGTTAGAAACATGTTAGCAACATTTAGCTAAGTGCTAAAGCATACTCTTAATGCAATGAAACAGGAAGTTACTGTAACTCAGGCATGCAATGTCCAATCAGCCCCAAACTTAATATGTTTGATAAGAGTCCTGGCCTGAATACATTTACATGCCAATATTTAGTTATAGTCATAGCGCCACCAGCTGGCAACAGCAAATTACTTGTTTTACACTAACTTAAGCATGCAATGTACAATTTGCACCAAACTTGACATGTTTGGCAATAGTCCTGGCCTGAAGACATCTAAAAGACAATATTTTGTAATAGCGCCACCTGTTGGCAGCAGGATATGTCATGACTTACACTCAAGCATGCCATGTTCAAGCTTCACCAAACTTCATAAGTTTGATAAAAGCACTGGCCTGAACACATCTGCATGCCAATATTCAGTTATAGGCATAGCGCCACCAGCTGGCAGAAGGAAGATTGGCACATATCAATGACTTTGACATATTCCTCCTACATTTTCTGTGTTAATAGCATAGTGCCCACCATTCGCCACCAATCGGCGGTGAGCCCGAGTGCGAGGGCCCTACCATCGCTGCTTGCAGCTTTAATTAGGGCCCGAGCACTACAGTGCGAGGACCCTATTAGAATTGCTCCGTTTATTAGGGCCCGAGCACCGATGGTGTGAGGACCCTATTGGATCTGCTCCGTTTATTATTATTATTATTATTAGGGCCCGAGCACCGATGGTGTGAGGACCCTATTGGATCTGCTTCGTTTATTATTATTATTAGGGCCCGAGCACTACAGTGCGAGGACCCTATTGGAATTGCTCCGTTTATTAGGGCCCGAGCCCAAAAGGGCGATGGCCCTATTGTTCTTCTAAGGGTTATTATTAGGGCCCGAGCCCAAAAGGGCGAAGGCCCTATTGTTCTTCTAAGGGTTATTATTTTTTTTTTTTTTTTTTTTTTTTTTTTCTTTTTTTCAACCTTCCGGGCACTTTTGGGGGTCTTAACATACTCAAAAACTCTTGAAAATTTGCACACACGTCGGAATCTGCGGCCATCAGGACGCCAAAGAGGCTGGGACCCGGGCGTGGTTCAGGGCCTCTACAGCACCCCCTGGAACACAGTTTGAAAACTTGATGTACTGCGCACACATACTTGCATGTATTGATATGAAACTCGGTACACATATAGATCTCACTGAGCCAAACAACTTTTGTACTCTATGTCATAGGCTCCACCTGACAGGAAGTGAGATATTTAGGGCTGTTTAAAAAGCACATGCTCTGGAATTTAACGTACTCCTCCCAGGAATTCCATGGGATTGTCACCAAACTCGGTCAGCATGATCTCAAGACATTGGGGATGCTAAATTGCGAGGAGATTTTTGATATCTCGAACGGTTTGGCCGTGGCAAGGCGACAAAGTTATGGCGAGAAATGAGAAACAGGAAGTGTCTAATAACTGTTGCACACATTGCCTGATTCTGATGAAACTTCACCAGTTTGTTCGTTGTATGATGCCGATTCCATAAATGTGACTATTATGAGTCAAAGTTATAGCGCCACCAACTGGGAGCAGGAAGTGTGTCATTTTCAAAATGCTTTGAAATCAGCCTCTTAATTTTACTCGATTTTCTTTAAACTTCATCAAAATCATGTCAAAACACGGCCGATAAGAATATGTAAAGGGGTCGATGATAAATCGAATGCTGTTGCCATGGCAACATGTCAAACTTTAAAATTAGATTCCTGTCTTTTCGAGGCAGATAACATGCTTAGAATTTCATGAAACTCAACACACACATCAGTATTAATGATAGTTAGACACTGGCAAAAGGTCATAAATGGGCGTGGAGCAGGCACTCTATAGCGCCATCTTTTGACAAAAGTTGGGGGGTTAGTTTTTCCTGCAGTCACCAAACTCTGTACATATATTAATCTCATCAATCTGGACAACTTTCTAAATCAAACTCATTAGCTAAGACCAACAGGAAGCCGGCTATTTTGATTTGAATGTGGATTTTTTGAAAAATCAGGCTGTAAACAAATTCACACTACTTCTGAGAACATCAAGGTATTCACACCAAACTTTTTTAACATGAAGAGAAGATTCTGAAGATGTTAAATTGCGAGCGGATTTGGGATATCTTGAACGGTGTTGACGTGGTGATTTTTTAAAGATGTAGTAAAAAACATAACCCTAATTTTTTTATATCTTTAAAGTGCAGCATCCAAACTCTTTACAACTTTTTTCACACAGAGATCTTATCATTCTGAGCAAGTGGTGTAAATATCAATTTTATACAAGCTTCTATGAATTAAAGAAAATTAAAAAAAGAAATTAGAAACCTGCTGTCACTCTGCCTGTGCCTGTCTGTGTTCAGTCACCATTGAGTCACTGAAGAGTGACTGAAGGGGGGAGGGGTGTAAGGGAGAGAGACCAGTGGAACATGCTGTTTTGCTTAAGACCATCTTTGAGGAAGATGCACATTGCTGTAGCGTAATCGACATAAATATGTCTGATATTTTGAGAAAATATAAAGGGTCATTAAATCTTTCATTGTTTGTATTTTGCAGTTGTTGTTTTTTATTTATTTTTACTGAACTGTACCATGAACTTGTCCTATTCAGTCACATAGCAAAAGATTAAGAAAAATACAACTTTTAAGCATGAGTGAATAATCTTCATTGTAGACAATATTTTCATAGTGTTATTTATTGAATATAAAATTATAATAATTAAAAATTTCAAGACAAACTTTGACAACAAAACAAACTTTGCTGTTATCTGTTCAAAACATCCGAAAACCATCATTTTAAGATCAGTTATATATATATCGCCCCATTAAAACACTCAACTTGATTTTTAAAGATATTTTGAAAGAATTAAGCGTTTATAGAGCACTTTGTGTATTGCTGTACACCCACATGAACTGTGTTCATGTTCATGTTAATTCACAGTACATAAACTAATTTACCTTTAAACAATATATGAATACTTTTTTTTTAGCTTAATATTAATTAACATTAATAAATGCTATTTAATTATTGTTCATGTTAACTAATATAGTTAATGTTAACAAATGAAACTGGATGGCAACATTTTATATATTGTGTGTATGTGTGTCTGTGTTGATTTTAAAGTGTAACCCTTTCAATTCAGTAAACTTAAAATCCAAACTAGCAGAGGGTTACTGTGAATGCATTTGCCAACTGTGCACCGTTTTCCTTATTGATTCTTAGTTATGTAGCGCTTAAGAGTGATGTCTTATAACAGGAGTCACCAGCAAAGCAATATCCACATACAAATTGTACAGATAGGTAACGATTTAAGCAGAAGTGGTGAATGTAATGCAAGCAATAATAACATTTTGTTGTCATCATGAATTACATGTTCTTATCATCATCATCAGAATATAGGGAAAATGTTCACATTTGGTTCACAGTTGGCATTATCTGAAGTCCTTGCAGGGGATTAGGTTTATAGCAAACTCCTCCTAGACATTTAATGAAATCAACATTATATTTGGTCAGTCTGATCTAGAGGCCTTAGAGATGTTAAATAGTGAAGATCTTGAGTTTCAGTAAAGGGCGTGTCCGTGGCGGCCTGACAAAGTTTGATGTTTTGCCATGGACATAGGTGTAATAACTCAGCCATAAAATGTCTGATCTGCCTCAAACTTCAGAGGTTTGGTAAGAGTCCTGGCCTGAAGACACCTAAAGGCCAATATTCAGATATTATCATAGCGCCACCTGTTGACACCAGGATATATCATATCTTTCACTAACTCAAACATACCAAGGTCAATCTGCACCAAACTTCATATGTTTGATAATAGTGCTGGCCTGAACACATCTACATGCCATTTATAGGCATAGCGCCACCAGCTGCCAATGGGAAGTTTGGCACATTTAAATGACTTATGACATATTTCTCATATATTTACTGTATTAAAAGCATACTGCCCACCGTTTGCTGTTTTCCTAAAGCCACCGGTCGGCGGTGAGCCCGGGTGCGAGGGCCCGTTCATCGCTGCTTGCAGCTTTAATTTTTTTTAATTTTTTTTTTTTTTCAACCTTCCGGGCACTTTTGGGGGCCTTAACATACTCAAAAACTCTTGAAAATTTGCACACACGTCGGAATCTGCGGCCATCAGGACGCCACAGAGGCTGGGACCCGGGCGTGGTTCAGGGCCTCTACAGCGCCCCCTGGAACACAGTTTGAAAACTTGATGTACTGCGCACACATACTTGCACATATTGATATGAAACTCGGTACACATATAGATCTCACTGAGCCAAACAACTTTTATACTCTATGTCATAGGCTCCACCTGACAGGAAGTGAGATATTTAGGGCTGTTTAAAAAGCGCATGCTCTGGAATTTAACGTACTCCTCCCAGGAATTCCATGGGATTGTCACCAAACTCGGTCAGCATGATCTCAAGACATTGGGGACGCTAAATTGCGAGGACATTTTTGATATCTCGAACGGTTTGGCCGTGGCAAGGCGACAAAGTTATGGCGAGAAATGAGAAACAGGAAGTGTCTAATAACTGTTGACCACATTGCCTGATTCTGATGAAACTTCACCAGTTTGTTCGTTGTATGATGCCGATTCCATAAATGTGACTATTATGAGTCAAAGTTATAGCGCCACCAACTGGCAGCAGGAAGTGTGTCATTTTCAAAATGCTTTGAAATCAGCCACTTAATTTTACTCGATTTTCTTTAAACTTCATCAAAATCATGTCAAAACACGGCCGATAAGAATATGTAAAGGGGTCGATGATAAATCGAATGCTGTTGCCATGGCAACATGTCAAACTTTAAAATTAGATTCCTGTCTTTTCGAGGCAGTTAACATGCTTAGAATTTCATGAAACTGAACACACACATCAATATTTATGATAGTTAGACACTGGCAAAAGGTCATAAATGGGCGTGGAGCAGGCACTCTATAGCGCCATCTTTTGACAAAAGTTGGGGGGTTAGTTTTTCCTACAGTCACCAAACTCTGTACATATATTAATCTCATCAATTTGGACAACTTTCTAAATCAAACTCATTAGCTGAGACCAACAGGAAGCCGGCTATTTTGATTTGAATGTGGATTTTTGGAAAAATCAGGCTGTAAACAAATGCACACTACTTCTAAGAACAACCAGCTGCTCACACCAAACTTTTTTAACATGAAGAGAATATTCTGAAGATGTTAAATTGCGAGCGGATTTTGGATATCTTGAACGGTGTGGACGTAGTGATTTTTTAAAGATGTAGTAAAAAACATAACCGTAATTTTTTTACATCTTTAAAGTGCAGCATCCAAACTCTTTACAACTTTTTTCACACAGAGATCTAATCATTCTGAGCAAGTGCTGTAAATATAATTTTTTTACAAGCTTCTATGAATTAAAGAAAATTAAAAATCGAAATCAGAAACCTGCTGTCACTCTGGGTCTCTGTGTGTGTGCGTAGTTGAGTCACAGTAACTTAAGAGAGACTGAGGGGGGAGGGGTGAAAGGAAGAGAGAGAGTGAAACCCATTACCTCATTACAATACTCAACTTGATTTTTAAAGATATTTTGAAAGAAAGAAGCGTTTATAGAGCACTTTGTGTATTGCTGTACACCCACATGAACTGTGTTCATGTTCATGTTAATTCACAGAACATAAACTAATGTTAAAATATACTATTTTACCATTAAACAATATATGAATACTTTTTTTGGCTTAATATTAAAATTAATAAATACTATTTAACTATTGTTCATGTTAACTAATATAGTTAATGTTAACAAATGATACTGGTTGGCAATTTTATATATTGTGTGCATGTGTCTGTGTGTTGATTTTAAAGTTTAACCCTTTCAATTCAGTAAACTTTAATTCCAAACTGGCTGAGGGTTACTGTGAATGCATGTGCCAACTGGGCACCGTTTTCCTAATTGATTCTTTGTTATGTAGCGCTTAAAAGCGATGTCTTATAACAGGAGTCACCTGCAAAGCAATATCCATTATCCACACACAAATTGAACAGATAGGTAACGATGACATTTAAGCAGAAGTGGTGGACGTAAAGCAAGCAATAATAACATTTTGTTATCATCATGAATTACATGTTCTTATCATCATCATCAGAATATAGGGAAAATGTTCCCTATATTGTGAACGGCTTTGGGATATCTTGAACGGTGTTGATGTGGTGATTTATGAAAGTAACAATAAAAAAGATGAAGAGTTATTTTCATATATCTTTAAATTGCATTATTCTTACTCATCAAAACTTTTTACATATAAAGAACAAGAAATTCTTAGGAAATACGTGTAGTTTCAAAATGTTATCATGCTCAGAGGCCCCAAAAACATTAAAAGTGTCAAATAAATTCGTCAGATTAAAGCTCTAAGACCAGGGATGAACACTAGAGGTCCTCATAAGATAAGGAATCGTTTTACCTCTAATGCTATTTAGCTCATTCTCAGTGTATAAGAATGACAATAATCCATAGAATCAGTTGATATGTACTGTACTGTCAGTGTAATTTTACATAATTATTTTGTATAGGTGCTTAAAGAGCATTAAAATATTTTTTTTTTATCTTTTAAGGAAAAATTATGTGATTTAAATACATATATACACTCTCACTGATAGAACAAAGTATCTTATAAGTATGACACTATACTGCTCAGTTCACTTAATTAGAATGAGAAACAAATACAAAAAGGCCAAAAAATCAACTAAGTTAATATGTATTTATTTTTAATATATTCGTTTCTAATTATTTCACAGATGCTTATAGACTATTAAAATAATATTTAAAAATGCTTGTAGACCATAAAACATGGTAACTATTTAAAATAGGGTCCAATACCTACAAAAAAGACTCTTGGAGCAAAATTTGACACCCAACAGGAAGTCGGTTATTTTTAATTTCCTCAGCAAATTGTCATTTTTGCCATTTTCAGGCCTCGTACTTGAACGAACTCCTCCTAGAGATTTATCCGGATTAACGCCAAACTTTCTGAGTCTAATCTAAAGCACTTTGTGACGTTAAATTGCAAAGATCTAGAGTTTTCATCGGAGGGCGTGTCCAAATCGGTCTCGCAAATTTCGATGTTTCGCCATGAAAAAGGAAGTTTCTATAACTCAGGCATACAATGTCCGATCTGTCCCAAACTTCACATGTGTGATAAGAGTCCTGGCCTGAAGACATCTTAAGGCCAATATTCAGATATTATCATAGCGCCACCTATTGACAGCAGGATATATCATATCTTGCACTAACTTAAACATACCAAGGTCAATCTGCACCAGACTTCATATGTTTGATGAAAGTGCTGGCCTGAACACATCTACATGTCAATAATCAGTTACAGGCATAGCGCCACCAGCTGGCAGCAGGAGGTTTGGCACATTTAAGTGACTTTGATCTATTTTTCCTACATTTACTGTATTAAAAGCATACTGCCCACTGTTTGCTGTTTTCCTAAAGCCACCGGTCGGCGGTGAGCCCTGGTGCGAGGGCCCGTTCATCGCTGCTTGCAGCTTTAATTAGGGCCCGAGCCCAAAAGGGCGAAGGCCCTATTGTTCTTCTAAGGGTTCTTATTTTTTTTATTTTTAGGGCCCGAGCCCAGAATGGGCGAAGGCCCTATTGTTTTTCTAAGGATTATTATTATTATTATTTCATCAATGTTTTGGGTAATTTCGGGGCCCTTAACATACACGAAAACTCTTGAAACTTTGCACACACATTGGAACCTGCGGCCATCAGGGCCGGACCAACTTTGACATGGGGGGGTCACCTGGGGGGGGCGTGGCACAGCATGAAAAAAAAATACATTTGAGGGACTCTGGAGCGCACACCGGTTGACCTACAGTTATCAAAATTCATACACATATAGACCTCATCGGGCTGAAAAACTTTCATGCTCAAAGTCAGTGCTTCACCCTACAGGAAGTCAGCTATTCAGGGATGTCTAAAAAGCGCATGCAATGGAATTTGAAATACTCCTCCTAGACCTTTCCACCGATGGCCACCAAACTCGGTCAGCATGATCTCAAGACATTGGGGACGCAAAATTGCCAGGGGATTTTTGATATCTCGAACGGTTTGGCCGTGGCGGGGCGACAAAGTTATGGCGAGAAATGAGAAACAGGAAGTGTCTAATAACTTTAACACACTTTGTCTGATTTTGACCAAACTTCAGCAGTTTGTTCATCTTATGATGCCGATCACAGAGATGTGACTATTAGGAGTCAAAGTTATAGCGCCACCAACTGGCAGCACAAAGCGCAACATTTTCTAAATGCTTTTAAATCAACCTCTTAATTTTACTCAATTTGCTTCAAACTTCATCTCAATAATGTTGAAACATGGCCAATGAGAATCTGTGAATTGCATTATCGATAACTTTTATCATGTTGCCATGGCAACGTATCAAACTTTAACTTTAGCTTTTTGTGTTTTGGAGCCACTTAAAATACTCAGAATTTCATGAAACTTCACACACACATCTGTATTAATGATATTTAGACACTGATAAAAGCCCATAAATGGGTGTGGAGCAGGCGCTCCATAGCGCCACCTTTTGACAAAAGTTGGGGGTTTAGTTTGTCCTACAGTCACCAAACTCGGTACATATATTGATCTCATCAAGCCAGAAACATTTCTAATTTACACCCATTAGCTACGATCGACAGGAAGTCAGCTATTTTGATTTGAATGTGGATATTTGGAAAAATCAGGCTGTGGAATTTTATATACTTCTCTCGGGAAAACCAACCAATTCACACCAAACTTTTTTGACATGATGCCAACATTCTGAAGATGCTAAATTGCGAGCAGATTTAGGATATCTTGAACGGTGTTGATGTGGTGATTGATTGAAATCGGAGTAAAAAAAGATAGCCGTAATTTTATTATATCTTTAAAGTGCAGCATCCAAAGTCTTTGAAACTTTTTTCATACAGACTACTAGTCATTCTGATCAGACACCGTTCATTTCATAATTATACAAAGATCTATGAATTAATGAAAATTAAAAAACAAATCTGATCCCTCTCTGCTCTGCACTTATGTGTGTGCGTGGTAAGTGGGTGTGTGTTTGTTGAGTGTTAGGGTGAGAGTGGGGAGGGGGGATGGGTGGAAAGAGAGAGTCAGAGAGGAGGAGATAGAAGGGAATATTTAAACTCTTGGTTGTTTATTCATTAGGATGTGAATTAGGGCTGGGTATTGTGACCAATTTAGCAATTCGATTCGATTCTTATTTTTATGGTTTCGATTCAATTCGATTCGATATCGATTAGCTATCAATATTTCATTTAAAATGTTAGTTTTGCAGACATGGGATCCATATTTTGATATAAATGCTGGTAACTTAAAACTCCCCTACTTAAGTGTATTACTGAAATACACATCTACATTAATAATAGGGTGCACACAGTTGTTTATTTTAAACAACTTTTATTTTAAATGAATACTGTAACAAGAAGTCATAAATATGTGCATCCAATGTACACCATGTAAACAAACTGCAAAATGTACATTACTGTAAAAAAATAAAAAGACTAAATGTGCAACAGTGAAATCTATTAAGAACTTCAAACATGTTTAAGAAATAAAACATTTTTCTAAATTCAAATCAGGCCCATCATAAAGCCCTTGTCTGCATATACAAAACATTCTAACTGTCCATAAAACTAACAGTTCTTAACTACAGCCTAATCATTTTTGATCACCAGATTTTTTTTGCAAAAAATTTATACCCATTAGCTACGACCAACAGGAAGTCAGCTATTTTGATTTGAATGTGGATTTTTGGAAAAATATAGCTGTGAATAAATTCATATCACTCATAGCAGAATCAGACAGTTCACACCAAACTTTGTCAACATGATGCCAAGATACTGAAGATGTTAAAATGTGAACGGCTTTGGGATATCTTGAACGGTGTTGATGTGGTGATTTATGAAAGTAACAGTAAAAAAGATGAAGAGTTATTTCCATATATCTTTAAATTGCATTATTCTAACTCATCAAAACTTTTTACATATAAAGAACAAGAAATTCTTAGGAAATACGTGTAGTTTCAAAAGGTTATCATGCTCAGAGGCCCCAAAAACATTAAAAGTGTCATATAAATTTGTCAGATTAAAGCTCTAGTACCAGGGATGAACACTAGAGGTCCTCATAAGATAAGGAATCGTTTGAACAATAATGCTATTTAGCTCATTCTCAGTGTATAAGAATGAAAATAATCCATAGAATCAGTTTATATATACTGTACTGTCAGTGTACTTTTACATAATTATTTTGTATAGGTGCTTAAAGAGCATTAAAATCTTTTATTAATCTTTTAAGGAAAACTTATATGATTTATATACATATATACAATCTCACTGATAGAATAAAAAATCTTATAAGTATGACACTATACTGCTCAGTTCACTTAATTAGAATGAGAAACAAATACATCAACTAAGTTAATATGTATTTATTTTTAATAAATTTGTTTATAATTATTTCACAGATGCTTATAGATCATTAAAATAATATTTAAAAATGGTTGTAGATCATAAAACATGGTAACTATTTAAAATAGGGTCTCTTTTGTTAACAATGGTTAATGAACTAACACACGAACGAACAACGAACAATATATTTGTATTCGATTTTCTTCAAACTTCATCAGAATGATGTAAAAACACGGCCGATGAGAGTCTGTAAAGGCGTCCCTGATGCATCAAATGCTGCTGCCATGGCAAATAAATAAAAATACAAAATACATTCAAATATTTGTTTCCTGTGTTTGTGAGGCAGATATCGTGCCTAGAATTTCATTTTCCATTTTCAATTTTCAATGATTTATTATATATTTAAAGTGCAGCATCCTAACTCTTTGAAACTTTTTTCATACAAATAACTATTCATTCTGATTAAACACAGTTCATTTCATAATTATACAAAACTCCACGAATGAAAGAAAATTAAAAAACATATCTGATCTCACTCTGCTCTGCACTCTATGTGTGTGTTTGTGTGGTAAGTGGCTGAGTGTAAGGAGGGGGGATGGGTGGCAAGAGAAAGAGTCAGACAGGAGGGGAGACAGTTAGTGTTAGTCCAAAGGGTTACTGTGAATGCATGTGCCAACTGGGCACCGTTTTCCTGATGCTATCGGGATGGCGACTGCCAGACGGCGAGGGCCCGGTCAACGCTGCTTGCAGCTTTAATTTTTTTTTATTTTTTTACACCTTCCGGGCACTTTTGGGGGCCTTAACATACTCAAAAACTCTTGAAAATTTGCACACACGTCGGAATCTGCGGCCATCAGGACGCCACAGAGGCTGGGACCCGGGCGTGGTTCAGGGCCTCTACAGCGCCCCCTGGAACACAGTTTGAAAACTTGATGTACTGCGCACACATACTTGCACATATTGATATGAAACTCGGTACACATATAGATCTCACTGAGCCAAACAACTTTTGTACTCTATGTCATAGGCTCCACCTGACAGGAAGTGAGATATTTAGGGCTGTTTAAAAAGTGCATGCTCTGGAATTTAACGTACTCCTCCCAGGAATTCCATGGGATTGTCACCAAACTCGGTCAGCATGATCTCAAGACATTGGGGACGCTAAATTGCGAGGAGATTTTTGATATCTCGAACGGTTTGGCCGTGGCAAGGCGACAAAGTTATGGCGAGAAAAGAGAAACAGGAAGTGTCTAATAACTGTTGACCACATTGCCTGATTCTGATGAAACTTCACCAGTTTGTTCGTTGTATGATGCCGATTCCATAAATGTGACTATTATGAGTCAAAGTTATAGCGCCACCAACTGGCAGCAGGAAGTGTGTCATTTTCAAAATGCTTTGAAATCAGCCACTTTATTTTACTCGATTTTCTTTAAACTTCATCAAAATCATGTCAAAACACGGCCGATAAGAATATGTAAAGGGGTCGATGATAAATCGAATGCTGTTGCCATGGCAACATGTCAAACTTTAAAATTAGATTCCTGTCTTTTCGAGGCAGTTAACATGCTTAGAATTTCATGAAACTGAACACACACATCAATATTTATGATAGTTAGACACTGGCAAAAGGTCATAAATGGGCGTGGAGCAGGCACTCTATAGCGCCATCTTTTGACAAAAGTTGGGGGGTTAGTTTTTCCTACAGTCACCAAACTCTGTACATATATTAATCTCATCAATTTGGACAACTTTCTAAATCAAACTCATTAGCTGAGACCAACAGGAAGCCGGCTATTTTGATTTGAATGTGGATTTTTGGAAAAATCAGGCTGTAAACAAATGCACACTACTTCTAAGAACAACCAGCTGTTCACACCAAACTTTTTTAACATGAAGAGAATATTCTGAAGATGTTAAATTGCGAGCGGATTTTGGATATCTTGAACGGTGTTGACGTGGTGATTTTTTAAAGATATAGTAAAAAATATTTTTATATCTTTAAAGTGCAGCATCCAAACTCTTTAAAACTTTTTTCACACAGAGATCTAATCATTCTGAGCAAGTGCTGCAAATAAAAAATGTATACAAGCTTCTATGAATTAAAGAAAATTTAAAAAAGAACTCAGAAACCTGCTGTCACTCTGGTGAATGTCTCTACAGTATGTGTGTGCGTTCAGTCAGGCACAGAGAAGCTCATTATTGCAGGGGGGAGGGGTGAGAGGCAGAGAGGGTGACAGAGTAGAGAGCCATCCTACAGACCATCTTTGAACAAAAAATGCACATATGTATTGTAATTACATAAATATGTCTGATCTTTGAGAGTCTGATACTTTGAGAAAATATAAAGGGTCACTAAGTCTTTCATTGTTCGTATTTTGCAGTTGTTGTTTTTTATTTATTTTTTACTTAACTGTACCATGAACTTGTCCTATTCAGTCACATAGCAAAAGATTTAAAAAAATACAACTTTTTAGCATGATCAATTTATCTTCATTGATAGACAATATTTACATAGTGTTATTTATTGAATATAAAATCATAATAATAAAAAATTAAGACAAACTTTGACAACAAAACAAACGTTACTGTTATCTCTTCAAAACATCTGAAAACCATAATTTTAAGATCAGTTATATATATGTATTACCCCGTTAAAATACTCAACTTGATTTTTAAAGATATTTTGAAAGAATGAAGCATTTATAGAGCACTTTATTGTGTATTGCTGTACACCCACATGAACTGTGTTCATGTTCATGTTAATTCACAGTACATAAACTTTATATGAATACTTTTTTTAGCTTAATATTAATTAACATTAATAAATGCTATTTATTTATTGGTCATGTTAACTAATATAGTTAATTTTAACAAATGAAACTGGATGGCAACATTTTATATTTTGTGTGTATGTGTCTGTGTGTTGATTTTAAAGTGTAACCCTTTCAATTCTGTAAACTTAAAATCCAAACTAGCAGAGGGTTACTGTGAATGCATGTGCCAACTGGGCACCGTCTTCCTTATTGATTCTTAGTTATGTAGCACTTAAGAGTGATGTCTTATAACAGGAGTCACCAGCAAAGCAATATCCACACAAAAATTGTACAGATAGGTAACAATGACATTTAAGCAGAAGTGGTGGACGTAAAGCAAGCAATAATAACATTTTGCTATCATCATGAATCATGTTCTTATCATCTTCATCAGAAAATAGGGAATTTGTAGCATACTGGTTCACAGTTGGCATTTATCTGAAGTCCTTGCATTGATTGCATTTAGTTAAATCAACATTATATTTGGTCAGTCTGATCTTGAGGCCTTAGAGATGTTAAATTGTGAAGATCTTGAGTTTTCATTAAAGGGCATGTCCGTGGTGGCCTGACAAAGTTTGATGTTTCTGCATAGACATAGAAGTGGTTATAACTTAGCCTGAAAATGTCTGATCTGCCACAAAATTCACAGGTTTGGTAAGAGTCCTGGCCTGAAGACACCTAAAGACCAATATTCAGATATTATCATAGCGCCACCTGTTGGCAGCAGGATATATCATATATTTCACTAACTCAAACATACCAAGGTCAATCTGCACCAAACTTCATATGTTTGATAATAGTGCTGGCCTGAACACATCTACATTAGAGTGCGGATCGGGCCGCATTTTTCTGTCCGAGCCCGGCCCGCGTCCGACAGAGCAGTAACCGAGCCCGACCCGAACCCGACAGGCATTAAGATATTTATGTCCGAGCCCGATCCCAGCCCGACACAGTTAAAATCTTTTTTTTTTCTCATACTAATGACACGTGCAGTTTTTTGTGTGGAAAGCCCGCTTTTATTAAGCAACTGTAGGAAGGCGTTCAGAAATGTCAACAGATGAGCGCATCAGTGCACACGGGGCAAAAAGCGCCGTTATAACACAGGCGCACTATCGCGCTGATGTAACCGAGCCCGACCCGAACCCGAGCATCCTTTCTAAATATCTGTCCGAACCCGGCCCGGCCCGTCGGGTTCCGTCGGGTACCGTCGGGCTCGGCTCGGGTATCCATCCTCTAATCTACATGCCAATAATCAGTTATAGGCATAGCGCCACCAGCTGGCAGCGGCAAGTTTGGCACATTTAAGTGACTTTGACATATTTCTCCTACATTTACTGTATTAAAAGCATACTGCCCACCGTTTGCTGTTTTCCTGAAGCCACCGGTCGGCGGTGAGCCCGGGTGCGAGGGCCCGTTCATCGCTGCTCGCAGCTTTAATTATTATTATTATTATTAGGGCCCGAGCCCAAAAGGGCGAAGGCCCTATTGTTCTTCTAAGGATTCTTATTAGGGCCCGAGCCCAAAAGGGCGAAGGCCCTATTGTTCTTCTAAGGATTCTTATTTATTTTTTTTTTTTATTTGTTTTTTTTTTCAACCGTTGGGGCACTTTTGGGGGCCTTAACATACTCAAAAACTCTTGAAAATTTGCACACACGTCGGAATCTGCCGTCGTCCGGACGCCACAGAGGCTGGGACCCGGGCGTGGTTCAGGGCCTCTACAGCGCCCCCTGGAACACAGTTTGAAAACTTGATGTACTGCGCACACATACTTGCACGCACTCATATGAAACTCGGTACACATATAGAACTCATCGAGCTGAACAACTTTTGTACTCTATGTCATGGGCTCCACGCAACAGGAAGTGGGATATTTAGGGCTGTTTAAAAAGCGCATGCTCTGGAATTTAACGTACTCCTCCCAGGAATTCCATGGGATTGTCACCAAACTCGGTCAGCATGATCTCAAGACATTGGGGACGCTAAATTGCGAGGAGATTTTTGATATCTCGAACGGTTTGGCCGTGGCAAGGCGACAAAGTTATGGCGAGAAATGAGAAACAGGAAGTGTCTAATAACTGTTGCACACATTGCCTGATTCTGATGAAACTTCACCAGTTTGTTCCTTGTATGATGCCGATTCCATAAATGTGACTATTATGAGTCAAAGTTATAGCGCCACCAACTGGCAGCAGGAAACGTGTCATTTTCAAAATGCTTTGAAATCAGCCTCTTAATTTTACTCGATTTTCTTTAAACTTCATCAAAATCATGTCAAAACACGGCCGATAAGAATATGTAAAGGGGTCGATGATAAATCAAATGCTGTTGCCATGGCAACGTGTCAAACTTTAAAATTACATTCCTGTCTTTTCGAGGCAGATAACATGCTTAGAATTTCATGAAACTCAACACACACATCAATATTAATGATAGTTAGACACTGGCAAAAGGTCATAAATGGGCGTGGAGCAGGCACTCTATAGCGCCATCTTTTGACAAAAGTTGGGGGGTTAGTTTTTCCTACAGTCACCAAACTCTGTACTTATATTGTTCTCATCAATCTGGACAACTTTCTAAATCAAACTCATTAGCTAAGACCAACAGAAAGCCGGCTATTTTGATTTGAATGTGGATTTTTTGAAAAATCAGGTAGTAAACAAATTCACACTCCTCCTAAGAACAACCAGCTTTTCACACCAAACTTTTTTAACATGAAGAGAAGATTCTGAAGATGTTAAATTGCGAGCGGTTTTGGGATATCTTGAACGGTGTTGACGTGGTGATTTTTTAAAGATGTATAACCGTCATTTTCTATATCTTTAAAGTGCAGCATCTTAACTATTTAAAACTTTTTTCACACAGAGATCTTATCATTCTGAGCAAGTGCTGTAAATATCAATTTAATTCAAGCTTCTACGAATTAAAGAAAATTAAAAAAAGAAATCAGAAGCCTGCTGTCACTCTGCCTTGAGTGTCTGTGTTCAGTCACCATTAAGTGACTGAAGAGAGACTGAAGGGGGAGGGGTGAAAGGGAGAGAGGGAGAGAGAGTAGAACATGCTGTCTTGCTAAAGACCATCTTTGAGGAAAAAATGCACATTGATGTTACATAAATATGTTTGATCTTTGAGAGTCTGATATTTTGAGAAAATATAAAGGGTCACTAAGTCTTTCATTGTTTGTATTTTGCAGTTGTTGTTTTTTTATTTATTTTTTACTAAACTGTACCATGAACTTGTCCTATTCAGTCACATAGCAAAAGATTTAGAAAAATACAACTTTTTAGCATGAGCGGTTTATCTTCATTGATAGACATTTATTTTCATAGTGTTATTTATTGAATATAACATTTTAATTAACAGTTTCAAGACAAACTTTGTCAACAAAACAAACTTTGCTGTTATCTGTTCAAAACATCTGAAAATTTTACCATTTTAAGATCAGTTATATATATATATATATATCGCCCCATTACAATACTCAACTTGATTTTTAAAGATATTTTGAAAGAAAGAAGCGTTTATAGAGCACTTTGTGTATTGCTGTACACCCACATGAACTGTGTTCATGTTCATGTTAATTCACAGTACATAAACTAATGTTAAAATATACTATTTTACCATTAAACAATATATGAATACTTTTTTTTAGCTTAATATTAATTAACATTAATAAATACTATTTAATTATTGTTCATGTTAACTAATATAGTTAATGTTAACAAATGAAACTGGTTGGCAATTTTATATATTGTGTGTATGTGTCTGTGTGTTGATTTTAAAGTTTAACCCTTTCAATTCAGTAAACTTTAAATCCAACTGACTGAGGGTTACTGTGAATGCATGTGCCAACTGGGCACCGTTTTCCTAATTGATTCTTTCTTAGTTATGTAGCGCTTAAAAGTGATGTCTTATAACAGGAGTCACCTGCAAAGCAATATCCACACACAAATTGTACAGATAGGTAACGATGACATTTAAGCAGAAGTGGTGGACGTAAAGCAAGCAATAATAACATTTTGTTATCCTCATGAATTACATGTTCTTATCGTCATCATCAGAATATAGGGAAAATGTTCCCTATATTGTGAATGGCTTTGGGATATCTTGAACAGTGTTGATGTGGTGATTTATGAAAGTAACAATAAAAAAGATGAAGAGTTATTTTCATATATCTTTAAATTGCATTATTCTAACTCATCAAAACTTTTTACATATAAAGAACAAGAAATTCTTAGGAAATACGTGTAGTTTCAAAATGTTATCATGCTCAGAGGCCCCCAAAACATTAAAAGTGTCACATAAATTTGTCAGATTAAAGCTCTAATACCAGGGATGAACACTAGAGGTCCTCATAAGATAAGGAATCGTTTGACCTCTAATGCTATTTAGCTCATTCTCAGTGTATAAGAATGACAATAATCCATAGAATCAGTTGATATATACTGTACTGTCAGTGTAATTTTACATAATTATTTTGTATAGGTGCTTAAAGAGCATTAAAATCTTTTTTTTTTATCTTTTAAGGAAAAATTATATGATTTAAATACATAAGATTTTTTGTTCTACCAGTGAGAGTGTATATAAGTATGAAACTATACTGCTCAGTTCACTTAATTAGAATGAGAAACAAATACAAAAAGGCCAAAAAAAAATCAACTAAGTTAATATGTATTTATTTTTAATATATTTGTTTATAATTATTTCACAGATGCTTATAGATTATTAAAATAATATTTAAAAATGCTTGTAGACCATAAAACATGGTAACTATTTAAAATAGGGTCTCTTTTGTTAACAATGGTTAATGAACTAACAAACACGAACAAACAACGAACAATATATTTGTACTCGATTTTCTTCAAACTTCATCAGAGTAATGTAAAAGCCCTGATGCATCACATGCTGTTGCCATGGCAAATAAATAAAAATAAAAAATACATTCAAATATTTGTTTCCTGTGATATTTAAGGCAGATAGCGTGCTTAGAATTTCATTTTCCATTTTCAATTTTCAATGATTTATTATATATTTAAAGTGCAGCATCCTAACTCTTTGAAACTTTTTTCATACAAATAACTATTCATTCTGATCAAACACAGTTCATTTCATAATTATACAAAACTCCACGAATGAAAGAAAATAAAAAAACATATCTGATCTCACTCTGCTCTGCACTCAATGTGTGTGTTTGTGTGGTAAGTGGTTGAGTGTAAGGAGGGGGGATGGGTGGTAAGAGAAAGAGTCAGAGAGGAGGAGAGACAGTTAGGGTTAGTCCAAAGGGTTACTGTTAATGCATGTGCCAACTGGGCACCGTTTTCCTGATCCTATCGGGATGGCGACTGCGCAGACGGCGAGGGCCCGGTCATCGCTGCTTGCAGCTTTAATTTTTTTTTTTTTTTTTTTTTTTTTTTGTTAACCTTCCGGGCACTTAAGGGGGTCTTAACATACTCAAAAACTCTTGAAAATTTGCACACATGTCGGAATCTGCGGCCATCAGGACGCCACAGAGGCTGGTACCGGGGCGTGGCAAGGGGACTCTACAGCGCCCCCTGGAATTTTGAGGGCCATATAGCACACATACTTGAACGTACACATATGAAACTCGGTACACATATAGAACTCATTGAGCTGAACAACTTTTGTACTCTATGTCATTTTCTCAATGCAACAGGAAGTGAGATATTTAGGGCTGTATAAAAAGCGCATGCTCTGGAATTTAACGTACTCCTCCCAGGATTTCCATACGATTGTCACCAAACTCGGTCAGCATGATCTCAAGACAATGGGGACGCTAAATTGCGAGGGGATTTTTGATATCTCAAACGGTTTGGCCGTGGCAAGGCGACAAAGTTATGGCGAGAAATGAGAAACAGGAAGTGTCTAATAACTGTTGCACATATTGCCTGATTCTGATGAAACTTCACCAGATTGTTCGTTGTATGATGCCGATTCCATAAAGGTGACTATTATGAGTCAAAGTTATAGCGCCACCAACTGGCAGCAGGAAGCGTGTCATTTTCAAAATGCTTTGAAATCAGCCTCTTAATTTTACTTGATTTTCTTTAAACTTCATTAAAATCATGTCAAAACACGGCCGATAAGAATATGTAAAGGGGTCGATGATAAATCAAATGCTGTTGCCATGGCAACGTCTCAAACTTTAAAATTAGATTCCTGTCTTTTCGAGGCAGATAACATGCTTAGAATTTCATGAAACTCAACACACACATCAATATTAATGATAGTTAGACACTGGCAAAAGATCATAAATGGGCGTGGAGCAGGCACTCTATAGCGCCATCTTTTGACAAAAGTTGGGGGGTTAGTTTTTCCTACAGTCACCAAACTCTGTACATATATTGTTCTCATCAATCTGGACAACTTTCTAAATTAAACTAATTAGCTAACACCAACAGGAAGCCGGCTATTTTGATTTGAATGTGGATTTTTGGAAAAATCAGGCTGTAAACAAATTTATACTCCTCCTAAGAAGAACAAGCTGTTCACACCAAACTTTTTTAACATGGAGAGAAGATTCTGAAGATGTTAAATTGCGAGCGGTTTTGGGATATCTTGAACGGTGTTGACGTGGTGATTTTTTAAAGATGTATAACCGTCATTTTCTATATCTTTAAAGTGCAGCATCTTAACTATTTAAAACTTTTTTCACACAGAGATCTTATCATTCTGAGCAAGTGCTGTAAATATCAATTTAATTCAAGCTTCTATGAATTAAAGAAAATTAAAAAAAGAAATCAGAAGCCTGCTGTCACTCTGCCTTGAGTGTCTGTGTTCAGTCACCATTAAGTGACTGAAGAGAGACTGAAGGGGGAGGGGTGAAAGGGAGAGAGGGAGAGAGAGTAGAACATGCTGTCTTGCTAAAGACCATCTTTGAGGAAAAAATGCACATTGATGTTACATAAATATGTTTGATCTTTGAGAGTCTGATATTTTGAGAAAATATAAAGGGTCACTAAGTCTTTCATTGTTTGTATTTTGCAGTTGTTGTTTTTTTATTTATTTTTTACTGAACTGTACCATGAACTTGTCCTATTCAGTCACATAGCAAAAGATTAAGAAAAATACAACTTTTTAGCATGAGCGGTTTATCTTCATTGATAGACATTTATTTTCATAGTGTTATTTATTGAATATAACATTTTAATTAACAGTTTCAAGACAAACTTTGTCAACAAAACAAACTTTGCTGTTATCTGTTCAAAACATCTGAAAATTTTACCATTTTAAGATCAGTTATATATATATATCGCCCCATTACAATACTCAACTTGATTTTTAAAGATATTTTGAAAGAAAGAAGCGTTTATAGAGCACTTTGTGTATTGCTGTACACCCACATGAACTGTGTTCATGTTCATGTTAATTCACAGTACATAAACTAATGTTAAAATATACTATTTTACCATTAAACAATATATGAATACTTTTTTTAGCTTAATATTAATTAACATTAATAAATACTATTTAATTATTGTTCATGTTAACTAATATAGTTAATGTTAAAAAATGAAACTGGTTGGCAATTTTATATATTGTGTGTATGTGTCTGTGTGTTGATTTTAAAGTTTAACCCTTTCAATTCAGTAAACTTTAAATCCAACTGACTGAGGGTTACTGTGAATGCATGTGCCAACTGGGCACCGTTTTCCTAATTGATTCTTTCTTAGTTATGTAGCGCTTAAAAGTGATGTCTTATAACAGGAGTCACCTGCAAAGCAATATCCACACACAAATTGTACAGATAGGTAACGATGACATTTAAGCAGAAGTGGTGGACGTAAAGCAAGCAATAATAACATTTTGTTATCATCATGAATTACATGTTCTTATCATCATCATCAGAATATAGGGAAAATGTTCCCTATATTGTGAATGGCTTTGGGATATCTTGAACAGTGTTGATGTGGTGATTTATGAAAGTAACAATAAAAAAGATGAAGAGTTATTTTCATATATCTTTAAATTGCATTATTCTAACTCATCAAAACTTTTTACATATAAAGAACAAGAAATTCTTAGGAAATACGTGTAGTTTCAAAATGTTATCATGCTCAGAGGCCCCCAAAACATTAAAAGTGTCATTTAAATTTGTCAGATTAAAGCTCTAATACCAGGGATGAACACTAGAGGTCCTCATAAGATAAGGAATCGTTTGACCTCTAATGCTATTTAGCTCATTCTCAGTGTATAAGAATGACAATAATCCATAGAATCAGTTGATATATACTGTACTGTCAGTGTAATTTTACATAATTATTTTGTATAGGTGCTTAAAGAGCATTAAAATCTTTTTTTTTATCTTTTAAGGAAAAATTATATGATTTAAATACATATATACACTCTCACTGGTAGAACAAAAAATCTTATAAGTATGAAACTATACTGCTCAGTTCACTTAATTAGAATGAGAAACAAATACAAAAAGGCCAAAAAAAATCAACTAAGTTAATATGTATTTATTTTTAATATATTTGTTTATAATTATTTCACAGATGCTTATAGATTATTAAAATAATATTTAAAAATGCTTGTAGACCATAAAACATGGTAACTATTTAAAATAGGGTCTCTTTTGTTAACAATGGTTAATGAACTAACAAACACGAACAAACAACGAACAATATATTTGTACTCGATTTTCTTCAAACTTCATCAGAATAATGTAAAAGCCCTGATGCATCAAATGCTGTTGCCATGGCAAATAAATAAAAAATAAAAAATACATTCAAATATTTGTTTCCTGTGATATTTAAGGCAGATAGCGTGCTTAGAATTTCATTTTCCATTTTCAATTTTCAATGATTTATTATATATTTAAAGTGCAGCATCCTAACTCTTTGAATCTTTTTTCATACAAATAACTATTCATTCTGATCAAACACAGTTCATTTCATAATTTTACAAAACTCCACGAATGAAAGAAAATTAAAAAACATATCTGATCTCACTCTGCTCTGCACTCTATATGTGTGTTTGTGTGGTAAGTGGCTGAGTGTAAGGAGGGGGGATGGGTGGTAAGAGAAAGAGTCAGAGAGGAGGAGAGACAGTTAGGGTTAGTCCAAAGGGTTACTGTGAATGCATGTGCCAACTGGGCACCGTTTTCCTGATGCTATCGGGATGGCGACTGCACAGACGGCGAGGGCCCGGTCATCGCTGCTTGCAGCTTTAATTATTATTATTATTATTATTTTTTTTTTTTTTCAATGTTTTGGGGGATTTCGGGGGCCTTAACATACACGAAAACTCTTGAAACTTTGCACACACATTGGAACCTGCGGCCATCAGGGCCGGACAGACTTTGACATGGGGGGGTCACCTGGGGGGGGCATGGCACAGCGTTAAAAATTGCGACTTTTAAAGGGCTTTGGAGCGCACAACGGTTGACCTACAGTCACCAAAATTCATACACATATAGACCTCATCGGGCCGAACAAATTTCACACTCATAGTCCGTGCTTCGCCAAACAGGAAGTCTGCTGTTCAGGGATGTCTAAAAAGTGCATGCAATGGAATTTGAAATACTCCTACTAGGCCTTTCCACCGATGGCCACCAAACTCGGTCAGCATGATCTCAAGACATTGGGGATGCAAAATTGCCAGGGGATTTTTGATATCTCGAACGGTTTGACCGTGACGGGGCGACAAATTTATGGCGAGAAATGAGAAACAGGAAGTGCCTAATAACTTTGGCATACTTTGTCTGATTTTGACCAAACTTCAGCAGTTTGTTCGTCGTCTGATGCCGATCACAGAGATGTGACTATTATGAGTCAAAGTTATAGCGCCACCAACTGGCAGCAGAAAGCGTGACGTTTTTGAAACGCTTTAAACTCAGCCTCTTAATTTTACTCAGTTTGCTTCAAAATGCATCACAATAATGTCAAAACACAACCGATAAGAATCTGTGAAAGGCGTTATCCATAACTTTTATCATGTTGCCATGGCAACGTGTCAAACTTTACCTTTAGTTTTTTGTGTTTTTGAGACACTTAAAATGCTTAGAATTTCATGAAACTCAACACACACATCTGTATTAATGACAGTTAAACACTGATAAAAGCCCATAAATGGGCGTGGAGCAGGCGCTCCATAGCGCCACCTTTTGACAAAAGTTGGGGGGTTACTTTGTCCTACAGTCACCAAACTCGGTACATATATTGGACTCATCAAGCCGGACAACTTTCTAATTTACACCCATTAGCTACGACCAACAGGAAGTCAGCTATTTTTAGTTAAATATGGATTTTTGGAAAAATCAAGCTGTGGAATTTGAAATACTACTCCTAGACCTTTCCACCGATGGCCACCAAACTCGGTCAGCATGATCTCAAGATATTGGGAATGCAAAATTGCCAGGGGATTTTTGGTATCTCGAACGGTTTGGCCGTGGCAGGGCGACAAAATATGGTGAGAAATGAGAAACAGGAAATGTCTAATAATTTTGACACACTTTATCTGATTTTGACCAAACTTTAGCAGTTTGTTCGTCGTATGATACCGATCACAAAGATGTGACTATTATGAGTCAAAGTTATAGCGCCACCAACTGGCAGCAGGAAGTGTGTTGCTTGCAAAACGCTTTTAAATCAACCTCTTAATTTTACTCAATTTGCTTCAAACTTCATCAGAATAATATCAAAACACGGCCGATGAGAATCTGTGAAGGGGTCCTTGATACATCAAACGCTGTTGCCATGGCAACGTGTCAAACTTTAACATTTGTTTCCTGTGTTTTTAAATATAGCTGTGAATAAATTCATATCACTCATAGCAGAATCAGACATCTCACACCAAACTTTGTCAACATGATGCCAAGATACTGAAGATGCTAAATTGTGAACGGCTTTGGGATATCTTGAATGGTGTTGATGTGGTAATTTATGAAAGTAACAGTAAAAAAGATTAAGAGTAATTTTCATTTATCTTTAAATTGCATTATTCTAACTCATCAAAACTTTTTTACATATAAAGAACAAGACATTCTTAGGGAATCTGAGTAGTTTCAAAATGTTATCATGCTCAGAGGCCCCAAAAACATTATAAAAGTGTAATATATGTTTGTCATTTTAAGGCTCTTATACCAGGAATGAACACTAGAGGTCCTCATAAGATAAGGAATCGTTTGCCTCTAATGCTATTTAGCTCATTCTCAGTGTATAAGAATGACAATAATCCATAGAATCAGTTGATATGTACTGTACTGTGAGTGTACTTTTACATAATTATTTTGTATAGGTGCTTAAAGAGCATTAAAATCTTTTTTTTTTTTTATCTTTTAAAGAAAAATTATATGATTTATATACATATATACACTCTCACTGATAGAACAAAAAATCTTATAAGTATGACACTATACTGCTCAGGTCACTTAATTAGAATGAGAAACAAATACATAAAGGCCAAAAAAATCAACTAAGTTAATATGTATTTATTTTTAATATATTTGTTTATAATTATTTTACAGATGCTTATAGATCATTAAAATAATATTTAAAAATGGTTGTAGATCATAAAACATGGTTACTATTTAAAATAGGGTCTCTTTTAACAATGGTTAATGAACTAACAAACACGAACGAACAAAGAACAATTTATTTGTACTCGATTTTCTTCAAACTTCATCAGAATAATGTAAGAACATGGCCGATGAGAGTCTGTAAAGGCGTCCCTTATGCATTAAATACTGTTGCCATGGCAAATAAAAAAAATAAAAATACATTCAAATATTTGTTTCCTGTGTTTTTGAGGCAGATAGCGTGCTTAGAATTTAATTTTCCATTTTCAATTTTCAATGATTTATTATATATTTAAAGTGCAGCATCCTAACTCTTTGAAACTTTTTTCATACAAATAACTATTCATTCTGATCAAACACAGTTAATTTCATACTTATACAAAACTCCAAGAATGAAAGAAAATAATAAAACATATCTGATCTCACTCTGCTCTGCACTCTATGTGTGTGTTTGTGTGGTAAGTGGCTGAGTGTAAGGAGGGAGGATGGGTGGTAAGAGAAAGAGTCAGAGAGGAGGAGAGACAGTAAGGGTTACTCCAAAGGGTTACTGTGAATGCATGTGCCAACCGGGCACCGTTTTCCTGATGCTATCGGGATGGCGACTGCACAGTCGGCGAGGGCCCGGTCATCGCTGCTTGCAGCTTTAATTAGGGCCCGAGCCCAAAAGGGCGAAGGCCCTATTGTTCTTCTAAGGGTTCTTATTTTTTTTTTTTTTTTATTTTTTTAAACCTTCTGGGCACTTTTGGGGGCCTTAACATACTCAAAAACTCTTGAAAATTTGCACACACGTCGGAATCTGCGGCCATCAGGACGCCACAGAGGCTGGGACCCGGGCGTGGTTCAGGGCCTCTACAGCGCCCCCTGGAACACAGTTTGAAAACTTGATGTACTGCGCACACATACTTGCACGTATTGATATGAAACTCGGTACACATATAGATCTCACTGAGCCAAACAACTTTTGTACTCTATGTCATGGGCTGAACGCAACAGGAAGTGAGATATTTAGGGCTGTTTAAAAAGCGCATGCTCTGGAATTTAACGTACTCCTCCCAGGGTTTCCAGAGGATTGTCACCAAACTCGGTCAGCATGATCTCAAGACATTGGGGACGCTAAATTGCGAGCAGATTTTTGATATCTCAAACGGTTTGGCCGTGGCAAGGCGACAAAGTTATGGCGAGAAATGAGAAACAGGAAGTGTCTAATTACTGTTGCACACATTGCTTGATTCTTATGAAACTTCACCGGTTTGTTTGTTGTATGATGCCGCTTCCATAAATGTGACTATTATGAGTCAAAGTTATAGCGCCACCAACTGGCAGCAGGAAACGTGTCATTTTCAAAATCCTTTGAAATCAGCCTCTTAATTTTACTTGATTTTCTTCAAACTTCATCAAAATCATGTCAAAACACGGCCGATGAGAATATGTAAAGGGGTCGATGATAAATCAAATGCTGTTGCCATGGCAACGTGTCAAACTTTAAAATTAGATTCCTGTCTTTTCGAGGCAGATAACATGCTTAGAATTTCATGAAACTCAACACACACGTCAATATTAATGATAGTTAGACACTGGCAAAAGGTCATAAATGGGCGTGGAGCAGGCACTCTATAGCGCCATCTTTTGACAAAAGTTGGGGGGTTAGTTTTTCCTACAGTCACCAAACTCTGTACATATATTGTTCTCATCAATCTGGACAACTTTCTAAATCAAACTCATTAGCTAAGACCAACAGGAAGCCGGCTATTTTGATTTGAATGTGGATTTTTGGAAAAATCAGGCTGTAAACAAATTCACACTCCTTCTAAGAAAAATAAGGTATTCACACCAAACTTTTTTAACATGAAGAGAAGATTCTGAAGATGTTAAATTGCGAGCGAATTTGGGATATCTTGAACGGTGTTGACGTGGTGATTTTTTAAAGATGTAGGAAAAAAACATAACCGTAATTTTTTTATATCTTTAAAGTGCAGCATCCAAACTCTTTACAACTTTTTTCACACAGAGATCTTATCATTCTGAGCAAGTGGTGTAAATATCAATTTTATACAAGCTTCTATGAATTAAAGAAAATTAAAAAAAGAAATTAGAAACCTGCTGTCACTCTGCCTGTGCCTGTCTGTGTTCAGTCACCATTGAGTCACTGAAGAGTGACTGAAGGGGGGAGGGGTGTAAGGGAGAGAGACCAGTGGAACATGCTGTTTTGCTTAAGACCATCTTTGAGGAAGATGCACATTGCTGTTGCGTAATCGACATAAATATGTCTGATATTTTGAGAAAATATAAAGGGTCATTAAATCTTTCATTGTTTGTATTTTGCAGTTGTTGTTTTTTATTTATTTTTACTGAACTGTACCATGAACTTGTCCTATTCAGTCACATAGCAAAAGATTAAGAAAAATACAACTTTTAAGCATGAGTGAATAATCTTCATTGTAGACAATATTTTCATAGTGTTATTTATTGAATATAAAATTATAATAATTAAAAATTTCAAGACAAACTTTGACAACAAAACAAACTTTGCTGTTATCTGTTCAAAACATCCGAAAACCATCATTTTAAGATCAGTTATATATATATCGCCCCATTAAAACACTCAACTTGATTTTTAAAGATATTTTGAAAGAATTAAGCGTTTATAGAGCACTTTGTGTATTGCTGTACACCCACATGAACTGTGTTCATGTTCATGTTAATTCACAGTACATAAACTAATTTACCTTTAAACAATATATGAATACTTTTTTTTTAGCTTAATATTAATTAACATTAATAAATGCTATTTAATTATTGTTCATGTTAACTAATATAGTTAATGTTAACAAATGAAACTGGATGGCAACATTTTATATTTTGTGTGTATGTGTCTCTGTGTTGATTTTAAAGTGTAACCCTTTCAATTCAGTAAACTTAAAATCCAAACTAGCAGAGGGTTACTGTGAATGCATTTGCCAACTGTGCACCGTTTTCCTTATTGATTCTTAGTTATGTAGCGCTTAAGAGTGATGTCTTATAACAGGAGTCACCAGCAAAGCAATATCCACATACAAATTGTACAGATAGGTAACGATTTAAGCAGAAGTGGTGAATGTAATGCAAGCAATAATAACATTTTGTTATCATCATGAATTACATGTTCTTATCATCATCATCAGAATATAGTGAAAATGTTCACATTTGGCTCACAGTTGGCATTATCTGAAGTCCTTGCAGGGGATTAGGTTTATAGCAAACTCCTCCTAGACATTTAATGAAATCAATATTATATTTGGTCAGTCTGATCTAGAGGCCTTAGAGATGTTAAATTGTGAAGATCTTGAGTTTCAGTAAAGGGCGTGTCCGTGGCGGCCTGACAAAGTTTGATGTTTTGCCATGGACATAGGTGTAATAACTCAGCCATAAAATGTCTGATCTGCCTCAAACTTCAGAGGTTTGGTAGGAGTCCTGGCCTGAAGACACCTAAAGGCCAATATTCAGATATTATCATAGCGCCACCTGTTGACACCAGGATATATCATATCTTTCACTAACTCAAACATACCAAGGTCAGTCTGCACCAAACTTCATATGTTTGATAATAGTGCTGGCCTGAACACATCTACATGCTATTTATAGGCATAGCGCCACCAGCTGCCAATGGGAAGTTTGGCACATTTAAATGACTTATGACATATTTCTCATATATTTACTGTATTAAAAGCATACTGCCCACCGTTTGCTGTTTTCCTAAAGCCACCGGTCGGCGGTGAGCCCGGGTGCGAGGGCCCGTTCATCGCTGCTTGCAGCTTTAATTCTTCTTCTTCTTCTTCTTCTTCTTCTTCTTCTTCTTCTCCAAAGTGAAAAGTCTTTTTGAGGGCCTAAACATGCCCGAAAACTCACGAAACTTTGCACACGCATCAGACCTGGCGAAAATTTACATCTGATATGGTTTTCAAAAGTGGGTGTGGCAAAATGGCTCGATAGCGCCACCTATAAAATTTCAACGGAGTGCCCCTCGAGCTACGTTTCATGTACATGTACGAAACTCGGTACACATATGTAACACACCAATACCTACAAAAAAGTCTCCTGGTGCAACATCCGAAACCCAACAGGAAGTCCGTTATATTGAATTTCCTGTACGATTTTTGTGCAGTTTTTGCCATTTTCAGGCCTCATACTTTAACGAACTCCTCCTACAGTTTTTATCCGATCATCTTCAAATTTGCTGAGTGTCATCATAAGGCCTTTGCGATGTTAAATTGCGAAGCTTTAGAGTTTTCGTCGAAGGGCGTGTCCGTGGCGGCCGGACAAACTTTGATGTTTCGCCATGAAAAAGGAAGTTGCTATAACTCAGGCATACGATGTCCGATCTGCCTCAAACTTCACATGTTTGATGACAGTCCGGTCCTGAACACACGTCAGTGCCCATATTCAGTTATAATCATAGCGCCACCTGCTGACAACAGGAAATGACATGTTTAACACTGTTACGGACTCCTAGAAACATATTGAAAAGCGTTAACAAGTCTTAAATAGGCTAGCAACATGCTACAAACATGCTAAAACATGCTAGCAACACTTAGCTAAGAGCTAAAGCATGCTATTAATACAAATACAAAAGGAAATTGCTGTAACTCATGTATATAATGTTGAATCTGACCCAAACTTAATATTCAACATGCTACAAAAATAATAAAGCATGCTAGCAACACTTAGCTAATATGCTAAAGCATGCTAATAATACAATGAAACAGGAAGTTACTCTAACTCAGGCATACAATGTCCAATCAGCCCCAAACTTAACATGTTTGATAAGAATCCTGGCCTAAACACACGCCCATGCCCGTATTCAGTTATAGTCATAGCGCCACCAGCTGGTAACAGGAAGCCACATGTTTAATACTGTTGTGGATGCCTAGCAACATTTTAAAAAAATTCAACTACTGTTAAACAGGGTAGCAACATGCTAGAAACATGCTGTAACATGTTAGCAACATTTAGCTACGTGCTAAAGCATACTCTTAATGCAATGAAACAGGAAGTTACTGTAACTCAGGCATGCAATGTCCAATCAGCCCCAAACTTCACATGTTTGATAACAGTCCTGGCCTGAAGATATCTACATGCCAATATTCAGTTATAGTTATAGCGCCACCTACTGTCAACAGGAAGTGACATGTTTAACACTGTGACACACTATTAGCAACACACTAAAAAAGCCATTGAGTGCTAAACTAGTTTAAAACGTACTCAAACATGCTAGCAACACTTACTTAGTGCTAAAGCATGTTGTTAAAGACATAAAACAGGAAGTTACTGTAACTCAGACATGCAATGTCCAATCAGCCCCAAACTTCACGTTTGATAAGACTCCTGGCCTGAAGATATATACATGCAGTTATAGTCACAGCGCCACCTGCTGACAACAGGAAGTGACGTTTAATGGTGTTACGGACTCCTAGCAACATAATAAAAAGCGTCAGCAAGTTTTAAATAGGCTAGCATCATGCTAGAATCATGTTAAAACATGCTAGCAACACTTAGCTGAGAGCTAAAGCATGATATTAATACAAAGAAAAATAAGTGTAACTCATGCATACAATGTCCAATCTGACCCAAGCTTAATATGTTTGATAAGAGTCCTGGTCTGAACACAAGCCCATGCCCATATTCAGTTATAGTGATAGCGCCACCTGCTGGCAACAGGAAGTCACATGTTTAATACTGTTGTGGATGCCAAGCAACATTTTAAAAATATCAACAAGTGTTAAATAGGGTAGCAACATGCTAGAAACATGCTATAACATGTTAGCAACATTTAGCTAAGTGCTAAAGCATGCTCTTAATGCAATGAAACAGGAAGTTACTGTAACTCAGGCATGCAATGTCCAATCAGCCCCAAACTTCACATGTTTGATAAGAGTCCTGGCCTGAAGATATATACATGCCCATATTCAGTTATAGTCACAGCGCCACCTGCTGACAACAGGAAGTGATGTTAAATGGTGTTACGGACTCCTAGCAACATATTAAAAAGCTTTAGCAAGTTTTAAATAGGCTAGCATCATGCTAGAATCATGTTAAAACATGCTAGCAACACTTAGCTAAGAGCTAAAGCATGATATTAATACAAAGAAAAATAAGTGTAACTCATGCATACAATGTCCAATCTGACCCAAGCTTAATATGTTTGATAAGAGTGCTGGTCTGAACACAAGCCAATGCCCATATTCAGTTATAGTCATAGTGCCACCTGCTGGCATCAGGAAGTCACATGTTTAATACTGTTGTGGATGCCAAGCAACATTTTAAAAATATCAACAAGTGTTAAATAGGGTAGCAACATGCTAGAAACATGTTAGCAACATTTAGCTAAGTGCTAAAGCATACTCTTAATGCAATGAAACAGGAAGTTACTGTAACTCAGGCATGCAATGTCCAATCAGCCCCAAACTTAATATGTTTGATAAGAGTCCTGGCCTGAATACATTTACATGCCAGTATTTAGTTATAGTCATAGCGCCACCAGCTGGCAACAGCAAATTACTTGTTTTACACTAACTTAAGCATGCAATGTACAATTTGCACCAAACTTGACAAGTTTGCCAATAGTCCTGGCCTGAAGACATCTAAAAGCCAATATTTCGTAATAGCGCCACCTGTTGGCAGCAGGATATGTCATGACTTACACTCAAGCATGCCATGTTCAAGCTTCACCAAACTTCATTTGTTTCATGAAAGCACTGGCCTGAACACATCTGCATGCCAATATTCAGTTATAGGCATAGCGCCACCAGCTGGCAGCAGGAAGATTGGCACATATCAATGACTTTGACATATTCCTCCTACATTTACTGTGTTAATAGCATAGTGCCCACCATTCGCCACCGATCGGCGGTGAGCCCGAGTGCGAGGGCCCTACCATCGCTGCTTGCAGCTTTAATTAGGGCCCGAGCCCAAAAGGGCGAAGGCCCTATTGTTCTTCTAAGGATTCTTATTTTTTTTTTTTTTTTTTTTTTTTCAACCGTTGGGGCACTTTTGGGGGCCTTAACATACTCAAAAACTCTTGAAAATTTGCACACACGTTGGAATCTGCCGTCGTCCGGACGCCACAGAGGCTGGGACCCGGGCGTGGTTCAGGGCATCTACAGCGCCCCCTGGAACACAGTTTGAAAACTTGATGTACTGCGCACACATACTTGCACGTACTCATATGAAACTCGGTACACATATAGAACTCATCGAGCTGAACAACTTTTGTACTCTATGTCATGGGCTCCACGCAACAGGAAGTGAGATATTTAGGGCTGTTTAAAAAGCGCATGCTCTGGAATTTAACGTACTCCTCCCAGGAATTCCATGGGATTGTCACCAAACTCGGTCAGCATGATCTCAAGACATTGGGGACGCTAAATTGCGAGGAGATTTTTGATATCTCGAACGGTTTGGCCGTGGCAAGGCGACAAAGTTATGGCGAGAAATGAGAAACAGGAAGTGTCTAATAACTGTTGCACACATTGCCTGATTCTGATGAAACTTCACCAGTTTGTTCGTTGTATGATGCCGATTCCATAAATGTGACTATTATGAGTCAAAGTTATAGCGCCACCAACTGGGAGCAGGAAGTGTGTCATTTTCAAAATCCTTTGAAATCAGCCTCTTAATTTTACTTGATTATCTTCAAACTTCATCAAAATAATGTCAAAACACGGCCGATAAGAATATGTAAAGGGTTCGATGATAAATCAAATGCTGTTGCCATGGCAACGTGTCAAACTTTAAAATTAGATTCCTGTCTTTTCGAGGCAGATAACATGCTAAGAATTTCATGAAACTCAACACACACATCAATATTAATGATAGTTAGACACTGGCAAAAGGTCATAAATGGGCGTGGAGCAGGCACTCTATAGCGCCATCTTTTGACAAAAGTTGGGGGGTTAGTTTTTCCTACAGTCACCAAACTCTGTACATATATTGTTCTCATCAATCTGGACAGCTTTCTAAATCAAACTCATTAGCTAAGACCAACAGGAAGCAGGCTATTTTGATTTGAATGTGGATTTTTGGAAAAATCAGGCTGTAAACAAATTCACACTCCTTTTAAGAACAACAAGGTATTCACACCAAACTTTTTTAACATGAAGAGAAGATTCTGAAGATGTTAAATTGCGAGCGGATTTGGGATATCTTGAACGGTGTTGACGTGGTGATTTTTTAAAGATGTAGTAAAAAACATAACCGTAATTTTTTAATATCTTTAAAGTGCAGCATCCAAACTCTTTAAAACTTTTTTCACACAGAGATCTTATCATTCTGAGCAAGTGGTGTAAATATCAATTTTATACAAGCTTCTATGAATTAAAGAAAATTAAAAAAAGAAATTAGAAACCTGCTGTCACTCTGCCTGTGCCTGTCTGTGTTCAGTCACCATTGAGTCACTGAAGAGTGACTGAAGGGGGGAGGGGTGAAAGGGAGAGAGACCAGTGGAACATGCTGTTTTGCTTAAGACCATCTTTGAGGAAGATGCACATTGCTGTAGCGTAATCGACATAAATATGTCTGATATTTTGAGAAAATATAAAGGGTCATTAAATCTTTCATTGTTTGTATTTTGCAGTTGTTGTTTTTTATTTATTTTTACTGAACTGTACCATGAACTTGTCCTATTCAGTCACATAGCAAAAGATTAAGAAAAATACAACTTTTAAGCATGAGTGATTTATCTTCATTATAGACAATATTTTCATAGTGTTATTTATTAGGGCCCGAGCACCGATGGTGTGAGGACCCTATTGGATCTGCTTCGTTTATTATTATTATTATTATTCTTCTTCTCCGGAATGAATCGCATTTTTGAGGGCCTAAACATACCCGAAAACTCATGAAACTTTGCACACACATCAAACCTGGCGAAAATGGATGTCTGATATGGGTTTCAGAGATGGGTGTGGCAAAACGGCTCGATAGCGCCACCTTTACACGTTCCGCGGTGTGCGCTTTCAGCTATGATTCACGTACATGCATGAAAATCGGTACACACATGTAACTCACCAATACCTACAAAAAAGCCTCCTGGGACAAAATCCGAAACCCAACAGGAAGTCGGTTATTATTAATTTTCTTAGCAAAATTTGTGTCATTTTTGCCATTTTCAGGCGTCGTACTTGAACGAACTCCTCCTAGAGATTTACTCCGATCAACAGCAAATTTGGTGAGTCTACTCTAAAGCCCTTTGTGACGTTAAATTGTGAAGATCTAGAGTTTTCATCGGAGGGCGTGTCCGTGGCGGCCTCGCAATTTTCGATGTTTCGCCATGAAAAAGGAAGTTGCTATAACTTAGGCATAAAATGTCCGATCTGTCCCAAACTTCCCATGTGTGATAACACTCCTGACCTGATGACATCTACATATCCATATTCAGTTATAGTCATAGCGCCACCTGCTGGCAACAGGAAGTGTCATGCTGTACTCTACAACCAACTCCTCCTAGAGATTTATACAGATCAACACCAAAATCGGTCAGTCTAATATAAAGGCCTTAGTGATGTTAAATTGTGAAGATCTTGAGTTTTCGGTAAAGGGCGTGTCCGTGGCGGCCTGACAAATTTCGAGGTCTCGCCATGGATATAAAACTTGTTATAACTCAGCCATAAAATGTCCGATTTGTCTCAAACTTCACATATTCGATAAGAGTCCTGGCCTGAACACATCTGAAGGCCAATATTCTATTATAATCACAGCGCCACCTGTTGGCAACAGGAAATGACTTGTATCAAACTCCTCCTAGAGATTTAATGATATCAACATTATATTTGGTCAGTCTGATCTAGAGGCCTTAGAGATGTTAAATTGCGAAGATCTTGAGTTTTCGTTAAAGGGCGTGTCCGTGGCGGCGTGACAAAGTTTGATGTTTCGCCATGGACATAGAAGTTGTTATAACTCAGCCATAAAATGTCCGATCTGCCTCAAACTTCACAGGTTTGGTAAGAGTCCTGGCCTGAAGACACCTAAAGGCCAATATTCAGATATTATCATAGCGCCACCTGTTGGCAGCAGGATATATCATATATTTCACTAACTCAAACATACCAAGGTCAATCTGCACCAAACTTCATATGTTTGATGAAAGTGGTGGCCTGAACACATCTACATGCCAATAATCAGTTATAGGCATAGCGCCACCAGCTGGCAGCAGGAAATTTGGCACATTTAAGTGACTTTGACATATTTCTCATATTTTTACTGTATTAAAAGCATACTACCCACCATTTGCTGTGTTCCTAAAGCCACCGGTCGGCGGTGAGCCCGTGTGCGAGGGCCCGTTCATCGCTGCTTGCAGCTTTAATTGAATATAAAATTATAATAATTAAAAATTTCAAGACAAACTTTGACAACAAAACAAACTTTTCTGTTATCTGTTCAAAACATCCGAAAACCATCATTTGAAGATCAGTTATATATATATCGCCCCATTAAAACACTCAACTTGATTTTTAAAGATATTTTGAAAGAATTAAGCGTTTATAGAGCACTTTATTGTGTATTGCTGTACACCCACATGAACTGTGTTCATGTTCATGTTAATTCACAGTACATAAACTAAAAGATACTAATTTACCTTTAAACAATATATGAATACTTTTTTTTTTAGCTTAATATTAATTAACATTAATAAATGCTATTTAATTATTGTTCATGTTAACTAATATAGTTAATGTTAACAAATGAAACTGGATGGCAACATTTTATATATTGTGTGTATGTGTCTCTGTGTTGATTTTAAAGTGTAACCCTTTCAATTCAGTAAACTTAAAATCCAAACTAGCAGAGGGTTACTGTGAATGCATTTGCCAACTGTGCACCGTTTTCCTAATTGATTCTTAGTTATGTAGCGCTTAAGAGTGATGTCTTATAACAGGAGTCACCAGCAAAGCAATATCCACATACAAATTGTACAGATAGGTAACGATTTAAGCAGAAGTGGTGAATGTAATGCAAGCAATAATAACATTTTGTTATCATCATGAATTACATGTTCTTATCATCATCATCAGAATATAGGGAAAATGTTCACATTTGGTTCACAGTTGGCATTATCTGAAGTCCTTGCAGGGGATTAGGTTTATAGCAAACTCCTCCTAGACATTTAATGAAATCAACATTATATTTGGTCAGTCTGATCTAGAGGCCTTAGAGATGTTAAATTGTGAAGATCTTGAGTTTCAGTAAAGGGCGTGTCCGTGGCGGCCTGACAAAGTTTGATGTTTCGCCATGGACATAGGTGTAATAACTCAGCCATAAAATGTCTGATCTGCCTCAAACTTCAGAGGTTTGGTAAGAGTCCTGGCCTGAAGACACCTAAAGGCCAATATTCAGATATTATCATAGCGCCACCTGTTGACACCAGGATATATCATATCTTTCACTAACTCAAACATACCAAGGTCAATCTGCACCAAACTTCATATGTTTGATAATAGTGCTGGCCTGAACACATCTACATGCCATTTATAGGCATAGCGCCACCAGCTGCCAATGGGAAGTTTGGCACATTTAAATGACTTATGACATATTTCTCATATATTTACTGTATTAAAAGCATACTGCCCACCGTTTGCTGTTTTCCTAAAGCCACCGGTCGGCGGTGAGCCCGGGTGCGAGGGCCCGTTCATCGCTGCTTGCAGCTTTAATTATTATTATTATTATTATTTCATCAAAGTTTTGGGTCATTTCGGGGCCCTTAACATACACGAAAACTCTTGAAACTTTGCACACACATTGGAACCTGCGGCCATCAGGGCCGGACAAACTTTGACATGGGGGGGTCACCTGGGGGGGGCGTGGCATCACGTTAAAAATTGCGACTTTTCAGGGACTCTGGAGCACACACCGAATGACCTACAGTTATCAAAATTCATACACATATAGACCTCATCGGGCTGAACAACGTTCATGCTCAAAGTCAGTGCTTCGCCTAACAGGAAGTCAGCTATTCAGGGATGTCTAAAAAGCGCATGCAATGGAATTTGAAATACTCCTCTTAGGCCTTTCCACCGATGGCCACCAAACTCGGTCAACATGATCTCAAGACATTGGAGACGCAAAATTGCCAGGGGAATTTTGATATTTCGAATGGTTTGGCCGTGGCGGGGCGACAAAATTATGGCGAGAAATGAGAAACAGGAAGTGTCTAATAACTGTTGCACACATTGAAACTGAATGGCAACATTTTATATTTTGTGTGTATGTGTCTGTGTGTTGATTTTAAAGTCTAACCCTTTCAATTCTGTAAACTTAAAATCCAAACTAGCAGAGGGTTACTGTGAATGCATGTGCCAACTGGGCACCGTTTTCCTTATTGATTCTTAGTTATGTAGCGCTTAAGAGTGATGTCTTGTAACAGGAGGAGTCACCAGCAAAGCAATATCCACACAAAACTTGTACAGATAGGTAACAATGACATTTAAGCAGAAGTGGTGGACGTGAAGCAAGCAATAATAACATTTTGTTATCATCATGAATCATGTTCTTATCATCATCATCATCAGAGTATAGGGAAAATTTTGCATATTGGTTCACAGTTGGCATTATCTGAAGTCCTTGCATTGATTGCATTTAATTAAATCAACATTATATTTGGTCAGTCTGATCTTGAGGCCTTAGAGATGTTAAATTGTGAAGATCTTGAGTTTTCATTAAAGGGCATGTCCGTGGTGGCCTGACAAAGTTTGATGTTTCTGCATAGACATAGAAGTTGTTATAACTAAGCCATAAAATGTCTGATCTGCCACAAAATTCACAGGTTTGGTAAGAGTCCTGGCCTGAAGACACCTAAAGACTAATATTCAGATATTATCATAGCGCCACTTGTTGGCAGCAGGATATATCATATCTTTCACTAACTCAAACATACCAAGGTCAATCTGCTCCAAACTTCATATGTTTGATAATAGTGCTGGCCTGAACACATCTACATGCCAATAATTAGTTACAGGCATAGCGCCACCATCTGGCAGCGGCAAGTTTGGCACATTTAAAGAACTTATGACATATTTTTTCTATATTTACTGTATTAAAAGCATACTGCCCACCGTTTGCTGATTTCCTGAAGCCACCGGTCGGCGGTGAGCCCAGGTGCGAGGGCCCGTTCATCGCTGCTCGCAGCTTTAATTAGGGCCCGAGCACTACAGTGCGAGGACCCTATTGGAATTGCTCCGTTTATTATTAGGGCCCGAGCCCAAAAGGGCGAAGGCCCTATTGTTTTTCTAAGGATTATTAGGGCCCGAGCCCAAAAGGGCGAAGGCCCTATTGTTCTTCTAAGGGTTATTATTTTTTTTTTTTTTTTTTTCAACCTTCCGGGCACTTTTGGGGGCCTTAACATACTCAAAAACTCTTGAAAATTTGCACACACGTCGGAATCTGCGGCCATCAGGACGCCAAAGAGGCTGGGACCCGGGCGTGGTTCAGGGCCTCTACAGCGCCCCCTGGAACACAGTTTGAAAACTTGATGTACTGCGCACACATACTTGCATGTATTGATATGAAACTCGGTACACATATAGATCTCACTGAGCCAAACAACTTTTGTACTCTATGTCATAGGCTCCACCTGACAGGAAGTGAGATATTTAGGGCTGTTTAAAAAGCGCATGCTCTGGAATTTAACGTACTCCTCCCAGGAATTCCATGGGATTGTCACCAAAATCGGTCAGCATGATCTCAAGACATTGGGGATGCTAAATTGCGAGGAGATTTTTGATATCTCGAACGGTTTGGCCGTGGCAAGGCGACAAAGTTATGGCGAGAAATGAGAAACAGGAAGTGTCTAATAACTGTTGACCACATTGCCTGATTCTGATGAAACTTCACCAGTTTGTTCATTGTATGATGCCGATTCCATAAATGTGACTATTATGAGTCAAAGTTATAGCGCCACCAACTGGCAGCAGGAAGTGTGTCATTTTCAAAATGCTTTGAAATCAGCCTCTTAATTTTACTCGATTTTCTTTAAACTTCATCAAAATCATGTCAAAACACGGCCGATAAGAATATGTAAAGGGGTCGATGATAAATCGAATGCTGTTGCCATGGCAACATGTCAAACTTTAAAATTAGATTCCTGTCTTTTCGAGGCAGTTAACATGCTTAGAATTTCATGAAACTCAACACACACACATCAATATTAATGATAGTTAGACACTGGCAAAAGGTCATAAATGGGCGTGGAGCAGGCACTCTATAGCGCCATCTTTTGACAAAAGTTGGGGGGTTAGTTTTTCCTACAGTCACCAAACTCTGTACATATATTAATCTCATCAATTTGGACAACTTTCTAAATTCAACTCATTAGCTAAGACCAACAGGAAGCCGGCTATTTTGATTTGAATGTGGATTTTTGGAAAAATCAGGCTGTAAACAAATGCACACTACTTCTAAGAACAACCAGCTGTTCACACCAAACTTTTTTAACATGAAGAGAATATTCTGAAGATGTTAAATTGCGACCGGATTTTGGATATCTTGAACGGTGTGGACGTGGTGATTTTTTAAAGATATAGTAAAAAATATTTTTATATCTTTAAAGTGCAGCATCCAAACTCTTTAAAACTTTTTTCACACAGAGATCTAATCATTCTGAGCAAGTGCTGGAAATAAAAAATGTATACAAGCTTCTATGAATGAAAGAAAATTTAAAAAAGAACTCAGAAACCTGCTGTCACTCTGGTGAATGTCTCTACAGTATGTGTGTGCGTTCAGTCAGGCACAGAGAAGCTCATTATTGCAGGGGGGAGGGGTGAGAGGCAGAGAGGGAAAGAGGGGTAGAAAGTGAAACATGCTATCTTGCTTATAGACCATCTTTGAGAAATGCACATATATATATATATATATAGTGTAATCGAAATAAATACGTCTGATCTTTGAGAGTCTGATATTTTGAGAAAATATAAAGGGTCACTAAGTCTTTCATTGTTTGTATTTTGCAGTTGTTGTTTTTTTATTTTTTTATTTTTTTACTGAACTATACCATGAACTTGTCCTATTCAGTCACATAGCAAAAGATTAAGAAAAATTAAACTTTTAGCATTAGCGATTTATCTTCATTGATAGACATTTATTTTCATAGTGTTATTTATTGAATATAAAATTTAAATTAACAACTTCAAGACAAACTTGGACAACAAAACAAGCTTTGCTGTTATCTGTTCAAAACATCTGAAAATTATAAAATTTTAAGATGAGATATATATATATATATATATATATATATCGCCCCTTTCAATACTCAACTTGTTTTTAAAGATATTTTGAAAGAATGAAGCGTTTATAGAGCACTTTATTGTGTATTGCTGTACACCCACATGAACTGTGTGCATGTTCATGTTAATTCACAGTACATAAATTATATATGAATACTTTTTTCGCTTAATATTAATTAACATTAATAAATGCTATTTATTTATTGGTCATGTTAACTAATATAGTTAATGCTAACAAATAAAACTGAATGGCAACATTTTATATTTTGTGTGTATGTGTCTGTGTGTTGATTTTAAAGTCTAACCCTTTCAATTCTGTAAACTTTAAATCCAAACTAGCAGAGGGTTACTGTGAATGCATGTGCCAACTGGGCACCGTCTTCCTTATTGATTCTTAGTTATGTAGCGCTTAAGAGTGATGTCTTATAACAGGAGGAGTCACCAGCAAAGCAATATCCACACAAAAATTGTACAGATAGGTAACGATGACATTTAAGCAGAAGTGGTGGACGTAAAGCAAGCAATAATAACATTTTGTTATCATCATGAATCATGTTCTTATCATCATCATCAGAGTATAGGGAAAATTTAGCATATTGGTTCACAGTTGGCATTATCTGAAGTCCTTGCATTGATTGCATTTAATTAAATCAACATTATATTTGGTCAGTCTGATCTTGAGGCCTTAGAGATGTTAAATTGTGAAGATCTTGAGCTTTCATTGAGTTGTTATAACTTAGCCATAAAATGTCTGATCTGCCACAAAATTCACAGGTTTGGTAAGAGTCCTGGCCTGAAGACACCTAAAGACTAATATTCAGATATTATCATAGCGCCACTTGTTGGCAGCAGGATATATCATATCTTTCACTAACTCAAACATACCAAGGTCAATCTGCACCAAACTTCATATGTTTGATAATAGTGATGGCCTGAACACTTCTACATGCCAATAATTAGTTACAGGCATAGCGCCACCATCTTTCAGCAGCAAGTTTGGCACATTTAAATGACTTATGACAGATTTTTTCTATATTTACTGTATTAAAAGCATACTGCCCACCGTTTGCTGATTTCCTGAAGCCACCGGTCGGCGGTGAGCCCGGGTGCGAGGGCCCGTTAATCGCTGCTCGCAGCTTTAATTATTAGGGCCCGAGCCCAAAAGGGCGAAGGCCCTATTGTTTTTCTAAGGATTATTATTATTATTATTTTTTTTTCAATGTTTTGGGGGATTTTGGGGCCCTTAACATACACGAAAACTCTTGAAAATTTGCACACACATTGGAACCTGCGGCCATCAGGGCCGGACAGACTTTGACATGGGGGGGTCACCTGGGGGGGGCGTGGCACAGCGTTAAAAATTGCGACTTTTGAGGGACTCTGGAGCGCACACCAATTGATCTACAGTCACCAAAATTCATACACATATAGACCTCATCGGGCCGAACAACTTCCGTGCTCACAGTCCGTGCTTCACCAAACAGGAAGTCAGCTATTCAGGGATGTCTAAAAAGCGCATGCAATGGAATTTGAAATACTCCTCCTAGACCTTTCCACCGATGGCCACCAAACTCGGTCAGCATGATCTCAAGACATTGGGGACGCAAAATTGCCAGGGGATTTTTGATATCTCGAACGGTTTGGCCGTGGCGGGGCGACAAAGTTATGGCGAGAAATGAGAAACAGGAAGTTTCTAATAACTTTAACACACTTTGTCTGATTTTGACCAAACTTCAGCAGTTTGTTCATCTTATGATGCCAATCACAGAGATGGGACTATTAGGAATCAAAGTTATAGCGCCACCAACTGGCAGCACAAAGCGTAACGTTTTCTAAATGCTTTTAAATCAACCTCTTAATTTTACTCAATTTGCTTCAAACTTCATCTCAATAATGTTGAAACACGGCCAATGAGAATATGTGAACTGCATTATCGATAACTTTTATCATGTTGCCATGGCAACGTGTCAAACTTTAACTTTAGATTTTTGTGTTTTGGAGCCGCTTAAAATACTCAGAATTTCATGAAACTTCACACACACATCTGTATTAATAATATTTAGACACTGATAAAAGCCCATAAATGGGCGAGGAGCAGGCGCTCCATAGCGCCACCTTTTGACAAAAGTTGGGGGTTTAATTTGTCCTACAGTCACCAAACCCGGTATATATATTGATCTCATCAAGCCAGAAACATTTCTAATTTACACCCATTAGCTACGATCGACAGGAAGTCGGCTATTTTGATTTGAATGTGGATATTTGGAAAAATCAGGCTGTGGAATTTTATATACTTCTCTCAGGAAAACCAACCAATTCACACCAAACTTTTTTGACATGATGCCAACATTCTGAAGATTCTAAATTGTGAGCAGATTTAGGATATCTTGAACGGTGTTGATGTGGTGATTGATTGAAATCGGAGTAAAAAAAGATAGCCGTAATTTTATTATATCTTTAAAGTGCAGCATCCAAAGTCTTTGAAACTTTTTTCATACAGACTACTAGTCATTCTGATCAGACACCGTTCATTTCATAATTATACAAAGATCTATGAATTAATGAAAATTAAAAAACAAATCTGATCCCTCTCTGCTCTGCACTTATGTGTGTGCGTGGTAAGTGGGTGTGTGTTCTTTGAGTGTTAGGGTGACAGTGGGGAGGGGGGATGGGTGGAAAGAGAGAGTCAGAGAGGAGGAGATAGAAGGGAATATTTAAACTCTTGGTTGTTTATTCATTAGGATGTGAATTAGGGCTGGGTATTGTGACCAATTTGGCAATTCGATTCGATTGTTATTTTTATGGTTTCGATTCGATTCAATTCGATTCGATATCGATTAGCTATCAATATTTCATTTAAAATGTTAGTTTTGCAGACATGGGATCACTATTTTGATATAAATGCTGGTAACTTAAAACTCCCCTACTTAAGTTTATTACTGAAATACACATCTACATTAATAATAGGGTGCACACAGTTGTTTATTTTAAACAACTTTTATTTTAAATGAATACTGTAACAAGAAGTCATAAATATGTGCATCCAATGTACACCATGTAAACAAACTGCAAAATGCACATTACTGTAAAAAAAAAAGACTAAATGTGCAACAGTGAAATCTATTAAGAACTTCAAACATGTTTAAGAAATATTTTTTTTTTCTAAATTCAACTCAGGCCCATCATAAAGCACTTGTCTGCATATACAAAATATAATAACTGTCCATAAAACTAACAGTTCTTAACTACAGCCTAATAATTTTTGATCACCAGAATTTTTTGCAAAAAATTTACACCCATTAGCTACGACCAACAGGAAGTCAGCTATTTTGATTTGAATGTGGATTTTTGTAAAAATATAGCTGAATAAATTAATATCACTCATAGCAGAATCAGACAGTGCACACTAAACTTTGTCAACATGGTGCCAAGATACTGAAGATGTTAAAATCTGAACGGCTTTGGGATATCTTGAACGGTGTTGATGTGGTGATTTATGAAAGTAACAGTAAAAAAGATGGATAGTTATTTCCATATATCTTTAAATTGCATTATTCTAACTCATCAAAACTTTTTACATATAAAGAACAAGAAATTCTTAGGAAATAGTGTAGTTTCAAAATGTTATCATGCTCAGAGGCCCCAAAAACATTAAAAGTGTCTTATAAATTTGTCAGATTAAAGCTCTAGTACCAGGGATGAACACTAGAGGTCCTCATAAGATAAGGAATCGTTTAAACAATAATGCTATTTAGCTCATTCTCAGTGTAGAAGAATGAAAATAATCCATAGAATCAGTTGATATATACTGTACTGTCAGTGTACTTTTACATATTTATTTTGTATAGGTGCTTAAAGAGCATTAAAATCTTTTTTTAATCTTTTAAGGAAAAATTATATGATTTATGTACATATATACAATCTCACTGATATAATAAAAAATCTTATAAGTATGACACTATACTGCTCAGTTCACTTAATTAGAATGAGAAACAAATACATCAACTAAGTTAATATGTATTTATTTTTAATATATTTGTTTATAATTATTTCACAGATGCTTATAGATCATTAAAATAATATTTAAAAATGGTTGTAGATCATAAAACATGGTAACTATTTAAAATAGGGTCTCTTTTGTTAACAATGGTTAATGAACTAACACACGAACGAACAACGAACAATATATTTGTACTTGATTTTCTTCAAACTTCATCAGAATAATGTAAAAACACGGCCGATGAGAGTCTGTAAAGGCGTCTCTGATGCATCAAATGCTGTTGACATGGCAAATAAATAAAAATACAAAATACATTCAAATATTTGTTTCCTGTGTTTTTGAGGCAGATAGCGTGCCTAGAATTTCATTTTCCATTTTCAATTTTCAATGATTTATTATATATTTAAAGTGCAGCATCCTAACCCTTTGAAACTTTTTTCATACAAATAACTATTCATTCTGATTAAAAACAGTTCATTTCATAATTATACAAAACTCCACGAATGAAAGAAAATTAAAAAACATATCTGATCTCACTCTGCTCTGCACTCTATGTGTGTGTTTGTGTGGTAAGTGGCTGAGTGTAAGGAGGGGGGATGGGTGGCAAGAGAAAGAGTCAGACAGGAGGAGAGACAGTTAGGGTTAGTCCAAAGGGTTACTGTGAATGCATGTGCCAACTGGGCACCGTTTTCCTGATGCTATCGGGATGGCGACTGCCAGACGGCGAGGGCCCGGTCAACGCTGCTTGCAGCTTTAATTAGGGCCCGAGCACCGATGGTGTGAGGACCCTATTGGATCTGCTCCGTTTATTAGGGCCCGAGCACCGATGGTGTGAGGACCCTATTGGATCTGCTTCGTTTATTAGGGCCCGAGCACCGATGGTGTGAGGACCCTATTGGATCTGCTTCGTTTATTAGGGCCCGAGCCCAAAAGGGCGAAGGCCCTATTGTTCTTCTAAGGATTCTTATTTGTTTTTTTTTTTATTTTTATTTTTATTTTTTTTCAACCATTGGGGCACTTTTGGGGGCCTTAACATACTCAAAAACTCTTGAAAATTTGCACACACGTTGGAATCTGCCGTCGTCCGGACGCCACAGAGGCTGGGACCTGGGCGTGGTTCAGGGCCTCTACAGCGCCCCCTGGAACACAGTTTGAAAACTTGATGTACTGCGCACACATACTTGCACGTATTGATATGAAACTCGGAACACATATAGAACTCATCGAGCTGAACAACTTTTGTACTCTATGTCATGGGCTCCACGCAACAGGAAGTGAGATATTTAGGGCTGTTTAAAAAGCGCATGCTCTGGAATTTAACGTACTCCTCCCAGGAATTCCATGGGATTGTCACCAAACTCGGTCAGCATGATCTCAAGACATTGGGGACGCTAAATTGCGAGGAGATTTTTGATATCTCGAACGGTTTGGCCGTGGCAAGGCGACAAAGTTATGGCGAGAAATGAGAAACAGGAAGTGTCTAATAACTATTGAACACATTGCCTGATTCTGATGAAACTTCACCAGTTTGTTCCTTGTATGATGCCGATTCCATAAATGTGACTATTATGAGTCAAAGTTATAGCGCCACCAACTGGCAGCAGGAAGCGTGTCATTTTCAAAATCCTTTGAAATCAGCCTCTTAATTTTACTTGATTTTCTTCAAACTTCATCAAAATAATGTCAAAACACGGCCGATGAGAATATGTAAAGGGGTCGATGATAAATCAAATGCTGTTGCCATGGCAACGTGTCAAACTTTAAAATTTGATTCCTGTCTTTTCGAGGCAGATAACATGCTTAGAATTTCATGAAACTCAACACACACGTCAATATTAATGATAGTTAGACACTGGCAAAAGGTCATAAATGGGCGTGGAGCAGGCACTCTATAGCGCCATCTTTTGACAAAAGTTGGGGGGTTAGTTTTTCCTACAGTCACCAAACTCTGTACATATATTGTTCTTATCAATCTGGACAACTTTCTAAATCAAACTCATTAGCTAAGACCAACAGGAAGCCGGCTATTTTGATTTGAATGTGGATTTTTGGAAAAATCAGGCTGTAAACAAATTCACACTCCTTCTAAGAAAAATAAGGTATTCACACCAAACTTTTTTAACATGAAGAGAAGATTCTGAAGATGTTAAATTGCGAGCGAATTTGGGATATCTTGAACGGTGTTGACGTGGTGATTTTTTAAAGATGTAGTAAAAAACATAACCCTAATTTTTTTATATCTTTAAAGTGCAGCATCCAAACTCTTTACAACTTTTTTCACACAGAGATCTTATCATTCTGAGCAAGTGGTGTAAATATCAATTTTATACAAGCTTCTATGAATTAAAGAAAATTAAAAAAAGAAATTAGAAACCTGCTGTCACTCTGCCTGTGCCTGTCTGTGTTCAGTCACCATTGAGTCACTGAAGAGTGACTGAAGGGGGGAGGGGTGTAAGGGAGAGAGACCAGTGGAACATGCTGTTTTGCTTAAGACCATCTTTGAGGAAGATGCACATTGCTGTAGCGCAATCGACATAAATATGTCTGATATTTTGAGAAAATATAAAGGGTCATTAAATCTTTCATTGTTTGTATTTTGCAGTTGTTGTTTTTTATTTATTTTTACTGAACTGTACCATGAACTTGTCCTATTCAGTCACATAGCAAAAGATTAAGAGAAATACAACTTTTAAGCATGAGTGAATAATCTTCATTGTAGACAATATTTTCATAGTGTTATTTATTGAATATAAAATTATAATAATTAAAAATTTCAAGACAAACTTTGACAACAAAACAAACTTTGCTGTTATCTGTTCAAAACATCCGAAAACCATCATTTTAAGATCAGTTATATATATATCGCCCCATTAAAACACTCAACTTGATTTTTAAAGATATTTTGAAAGAATTAAGCGTTTACAGAGCACTTTGCGTATTGCTGTACACCCACATGAACTGTGTTCATGTTCATGTTAATTCACAGTACATAAACTAATTTACCTTTAAACAATATATGAATACTTTTTTTTTAGCTTAATATTAATTAACATTAATAAATGCTATTTAATTATTGTTCATGTTAACTAATATAGTTAATGTTAACAAATGAAACTGGATGGCAACATTTTATATATTGTGTGTATGTGTCTCTGTGTTGATTTTAAAGTGTAACCCTTTCAATTCTGTAAACTTAAAATCCAAACTAGCAGAGGGTTACTGTGAATGCATTTGCCAACTGTGCACCGTTTTCCTTATTGATTCTTAGTTATGTAGCGCTTAAGAGTGATGTCTTATAACAGGAGTCACCAGCAAAGCAATATCCACATACAAATTGTACAGATAGGTAACGATTTAAGCAGAAGTGGTGAATGTAATGCAAGGAATAATAACATTTTGTTATCATCATGAATTACATGTTCTTATCATCATCATCAGAATATAGGGAAAATGTTCACATTTGGTTCACAGTTGGCATTATCATAAGTCCTTGCAGGGGATTAGGTTTATAGCAAACTCCTCCTAGACATTTAATGAAATCAACATTATATTTGGTCAGTCTGATCTAGAGGCCTTAGAGATGTTAAATTGTGAAGATCTTGAGTTTCAGTAAAGGGCGTGTCCGTGGCGGCCTGACAAAGTTTGATGTTTTGCCATGGACATAGGTGTAATAACTCAGCCATAAAATGTCTGATCTGCCTCAAACTTCAGAGGTTTGGTAAGAGTCCTGGCCTGAAGACACCTAAAGGCCAATATTCAGATATTATCATAGCGCCACCTGTTGACACCAGGATATATCATATCTTTCACTAACTCAAACATACCAAGGTCGATCTGCACCAAACTTCATATGTTTGATAATAGTGCTGGCCTGAACACATCTACATGCCATTTATAGGCATAGCGCCACCAGCTGCCAATGGGAAGTTTGGCACATTTAAATGACTTATGACATATTTCTCATATATTTACTGTATTAAAAGCATACTGCCCACCGTTTGCTGTTTTCCTAAAGCCACCGGTCGGCGGTGAGCCCGTGTGCGAGGGCCCGTTCATCGCTGCTTGCAGCTTTAATTAGGGCCCGAGCCCAAAAGGGCGAAGGCCCTATTGTTCTTCTAAGGGTTATTATTAGGGCCCGAGCCCAAAAGGGCGAAGGCCCTATTGTTTTTCTAAGGATTATTATTATTATTATTATTTTTTTTTCAATGTTTTGGGGGATTTTGGGGCCCTTAACATACACGAAAACTCTTGAAAATTTGCACACACATTGGACCCTGCGGCCATCAGGGCCGGACAGACTTTGACATGGGGGGGTCACCTGGGGGGGGCGTGGCACAGCGTTAAAAATTGCGAATTTTGAGGGACTCTGGAGCGCACACCAATTGATCTACAGTCACCAAAATTCATACACATATAGACCTCATCGGGCCGAACAACTTCCGTGCTCACAGTCCGTGCTTCACCAAACAGGAAGTCAGCTATTCAGGGATGTCTAAAAAGCGCATGCAATGGAATTTGAAATACTCCTCCTAGACCTTTCCACCGATGGCCACCAAACTCGGTCAGCATGATCTCAAGACATTGGGGACGCAAAATTGCCAGGGGATTTTTGATATCTCGAACAGTTTGGCCGTGGCGGGGCGACAAAATTATGGCGAGAAATGAGAAACAGGAAGTGTCTAATAACTTTAACACACTTTGTCTGATTTTGACCAAACTTCAGCAGTTTGTTCATCTTATGATGCCGATCACAGAGATGTGACTATTAGGAGTCAAAGTTATAGCGCCACCAACTGGCAGCACAAAGCGCAACGTTTTCTAAATGCTTTTAAATCAACCTCTTAATTTTACTCAATTTGCTTCAAACTTCTTCTCAATAATGTTGAAACACGGCCAATGAGAATCTGTGAATTGCATTATCGATAACTTTTATCATGTTGCCATGGCAACGTGTCAAACTTTAACTTTAGCTTTTTGTGTTTTGGAGCCACTTAAAATACTCAGAATTTCATGAAACTCCACACACACATCTGTATTAATGATATTTAGACACTGATAAAAGCCCATAAATGGGCGTGGAGCAGGCGCTCCATAGCGCCACCTTTTGACAAACGTTGGGGGTTTAGTTTGTCCTACAGTCACCAAACTCGGTACATATATTGATCTCATCAAGCCAGAAACATTTCTAATTTACACCCATTAGCTACGATCGACAGGAAGTCGGCTATTTTGATTTGAATGTGGATATTTGGAAAAATCAGGCTGTGGAATTTTATATACTTCTCTCGGGAAAACCAACCAATTCACACCAAACTTTTTTGACATGATGCCAACATTCTGAAGATTCTAAATTGCGAGCAGATTTAGGATATCTTGAACGGTGTTGATGTGGTGATTGATTGAAATCGGAGTAAAAAAAGATAGCCGTAATTTTATTATATCTTTAAAGTGCAGCATCCAAAGTCTTTGAAACTTTTTTCATACAGACTACTAGTCATTCTGATCAGACAACGTTCATTTCATAATTATACAAAGATCTATGAATTAATGAAAATTAAAAAACAAATCTGATCCCTCTCTGCTCTGCACTTATGTGTGTGCGTGGTAAGTGGGTGTGTGTTTTTTGAGTGTTAGGGTGAGAGTGGGGAGGGGGGATGGGTGGAAAGAGAGAGTCAGAGAGGAGGAGATAGAAGGGAATATTTAAACTCTTGGTTGTTTATTCATTAGGATGTGAATTAGGGCTGGGTATTGTGACGAATTTGGCAATTCGATTCAATAGTTATTTTATGGTTTCGATTCGATTCAATTCGATTCGATTCGATATCGATTAGCTATCAATATTTCATTTAAAATGTTAGTTTTGCAGACATGGGATCACTATTTTGATATAAATGCTGGTAACTTAAAACTCCCCTACTTAAGTTTATTACTGAAATACACATCTACATTAATAATAGGGTGCACACAGTTGTTTATTTTAAACAACTTTTATTTTAAATGAATACTGTAACAAGAAGTCATAAATATGTGCATCCAATGTACACCATGTAAACAAACTGCAAAATGCACATTACTGTAAAAAAATAAAAAGACTAAATGTGCAACAGTGAAATCTATTAAGAACTTCAAACATGTTTAAGAAATATATATATTTTTTTCTAAATTCAAATCAGGCCCATCATAAAGCCCTTGTCTGCATATACAAAACATTCTAACTGTCCATAAAACTAACAGTTCTTAACTACAGCCTAATAATTTTTGGTCACCAGATTTTTTTTGCAAAAAATTTACACACATTAGCTACGACCAACAGGAAGTCAGCTATTTTGATTTGAATGTGGATTTTTGGAAAAATATAGCTGAATAAATTCATATCACTCATAGCAGAATCAGACAGTTCACACCAAACTTTGTCAACATGATGCCAAGATACTGAAGATGTTAAAATGTGAACAGCTTTGGGATATCTTGAACGGTGTTGATGTGGTGATTTATGAAAGTAACAGTAAAAAAGATGGAGAGTTATTTCCATATATCTTTAAATTGCATTATTCTAACTCATCAAAACTTTTTACATATAAAGAACAAGAAATTCTTAGGAAATACATGTAGTTTCAAAATGTTATCATGCTCAGAGGCCCCAAAAACATTAAAAGTGTCATATAAATTGTCAGATTAAAGCTCTAGTACCAGGGATGAACACTAGAGGTCCTCATAAAATAAGGAATTGTTTGAACAATAATGCTATTTAGCTCATTCTCAGTGTATAAGAATGACAATAATCCATAGAATCAGTTGATATGTACTGTACTGTCAGTGTACTTTTACATAATTATTTTGTATAGGTGCTTAAAGAGCATTAAAATCTTTTTTTAATCTTTTAAGGAAAAATTATATGATTTATATACATATATCCAATCTCACTGATAGAATAAAAAATCTTATAAGTATGACACTATACTGCTCAGTTCACTTAATTAGAATGAGAAACAAATACATCAACTAAGTTAATATGTATTTATTTTTAATATATTTGTTTATAATTATTTCACAGATGCTTATAGATCATTAAAATAATATTTAAAAATGGTTGTAGATCATAAAACATGGTAACTATTTAAAATAGGGTCTCTTTTGTTAACAATGGTTAATGAACTAACACACGAACGAACAACGAACAATATATTTGTACTCGATTTTCTTCAAACTTCATCAGAATGATGTAAAAACACGGCCGATGAGAGTCTGTAAAGGCGTCTCTGATGCATCAAGTGCTGTTGCCATGGCAAATAAATAAAAATACAAAATTCATTCAAATATTTGTTTCCTGGGTTTTTGAGGCAGATAGCGTGCCTAGAATTTCATTTTCCATTTTCAATTTTCAATGATTTATTATATATTTAAAGTGCAGCATCCTAACTCTTTGAAACTTTTTTCATACAAATAACTATTCATTCTGATTAAACACAGTTCATTTCATAATTATACAAAACTCCACGAATGAAAGAAAATTAAAAAACATATCTGATCTCACTCTGCTCTGCACTCTATGTGTGTGTTTGTGTGGTAAGTGGCTGAGTGTAAGGAGGGGGGATGGGTGGCAAGAGAAAGAGTCAGACAGGAGGAGAGACAGTTAGGGTTAGTCCAAAGGGTTACTGTGAATGCATGTGCCAACTGGGCACCGTTTTCCTGATGCTATCGGGATGGCGACTGCCAGACGGCGAGGGCCCGGTCAACGCTGCTTGCAGCTTTAATTTTTTTTATTTTTTTTTTTTTTATTTTTTTCAACCTTCCGGGCACTTTTGGGGGCCTTAACATACTCAAAAACTCTTGAAAATTTGCACACACATCGGAATCTGCGGCCATCAGGACGCCAAAGAGGCTGGGACCCGGGCGTGGTTCAGGGCCTCTACAGCGCCCCCTGGAACACAGTTTGAAAACTTGATGTACTGCGCACACATACTTGCATGTATTGATATGAAACTCGGTACACATATAGATCTCACTGAGCCAAACAACTTTTGTACTCTATGTCATGGGCTCCACGCAACAGGAAGTGAGATATTTAGGGCTGTTTAAAAAGTGCATGCTCTGGAATTTAACGTACTCCTCCCAGGAATTCCATGGGATTGTCACCAAACTCGGTCAGCATGATCTCAAGACATTGGGGACGCTAAATTGCGAGGAGATTTTTGATATCTCGAACGGTTTGGCCGTGGCAAGGCGACAAAGTTATGGCGAGAAATGAGAAACAGGAAGTGTCTAATAACTGTTGACCACATTGCCTGATTCTGATGAAACTTCACCAGTTTGTTCGTTGTATGATGCCGATTCCATAAATGTGACTATTATGAGTCAAAGTTATAGCGCCACCAACTGGCAGTAGGAAGTGTGTCATTTTCAAAATGCTTTGATATCAGCCTCTTAATTTTACTCGATTTTCTTTAAACTTCATCAAAATCATGTCAAAACACGGCCGATAAGAATATGTAAAGGGGTCGATGATAAATCGAATGCTGTTGCCATGGCAACATGTCAAACTTTAAAATTAGATTCCTGTCTTTTCGAGGCAGTTAACATGCTTAGAATTTCATGAAACTCAACACACACATCAATATTTATGATAGTTAGACACTGGCAAAAGGTCATAAATGGGCGTGGAGCAGGCACTCTATAGCGCCATCTTTTGACAAAAGTTGGGGGGTTAGTTTTTCCTACAGTCACTAAACTCTGTACATATATTAATCTCTTCAATTTGGACAACTTTCTAAATCAAACTCATTAGCTGAGACCAACAGGAAGCCGGCTATTTTGATTTGAATGTGGATTTTTGGAAAAATCAGGCTGTAAACAAATGCACACTACTTCTAAGAACAACCAGCTGCTCACACCAAACTTTTTTAACATGAAGAGAATATTCTGAAGATGTTAAATTGCGACCGGATTTTGGATATCTTGAACGGTGTGGACGTGGTGATTTTTTAAAGATATAGTAAAAAATATTTTTATATCTTTAAAGTGCAGCATCCAAACTCTTTAAAACTTTTTTCACACAGAGATCTAATCATTCTGAGCAAGTGCTGGAAATAAAAAATGTATACAAGCTTCTATGAATTAAAGAAAATTTAAAAAAGAACTCAGAAACCTGCTGTCACTCTGGTGAATGTCTCTACAGTATGTGTGTGCGTTCAGTCAGGCACAGAGAAGCTCATTATTGCAGGGGGGAGGGGTGAGAGGCAGAGAGGGTGACAGAGTAGAGAGCCATCCTACAGACCATCTTTGAACAAAATGCACATACTGTATGTAGTGTAATTACATAAATATGTCTGATCTTTGAGAGTCTGATATTTTGAGAAAATATAAAGGGTCACTAAGTCTTTCATTGTTCATTTTTTGCAGTTGTTGTTTTTTATTTATTTTTTACTTAACTGTACCATGAACTTGTCCTATTCAGTCACATAGCAAAAGATTTTAAAAAATACAACTTTTTAGCATGATCAATTTATCTTCATTGATAGACAATATTTACATAGTGTTATTTATTGAATATAAAATCATAATAATAAAAAATTAAGACAAACTTTGACAACAAAACAAACGTTACTGTTATCTCTTCAAAACATCTGAAAACCATAATTTTAAGATCAGTTATATATATGTATCACCCCGTTAAAATACTCAACTTGATTTTTAAAGATATTTTGAAAGAATGAAGCGTTTATAGAGCACTTTATTGTGTATTGCTGTACACCCACATGAACTGTGTTCATGTTCATGTTAATTCACAGTACATAAACTTTATATGAATACTTTTTTTAGCTTAATATTAATTAACATTAATAAATGCTATTTATTTATTGGTCATGTTAACTGATATAGTTAATTTTAACAAATGAAACTGGATGGCAACATTTTATATTTTGTGTGTATGTGTCTGTGTGTTGATTTTAAAGTGTAACCCTTTCAATTCTGTAAACTTAAAATCCAAACTAGCAGATGGTTACTGTGAATGCATGTGCCAACTGGGCACCGTCTTCCTTATTGATTCTTAGTTATGACAACAATTGATTTTATACAAAAATATATTATACAAAAATTGTACAGATAGGTAACAATGACATTTAAGCAGAAGTGGTGGATATAAAGGAAGCAATAATAACATTTTGCTATCATCATGAATTACATGTTCTTATTTGTAGCATACTGGTTCACAGTTGGCATCTATCTGAAGTCCTTGCATTGATTGCATTTAATTAAATCAACATTATATTTGGTCAGTCTGATCTTGAGGCCTTAGAGATGTTAAATTGTGAAGATCTTGAGTTTTCATTAAAGGGCATGTCCGTGGTGGCCTGACAAAGTTTGATGTTTCTGCATAGACATAGAAGTGGTTATAACTTAGCCTGAAAATGTCTGATCTGCCACAAAATTCACAGGTTTGGTAAGAGTCCTGGCCTGAAGACACCTAAAGACCAATATTCAGATATTATCATAGCGCCACCTGTTGGCAGCAGGATATCTCATATATTTCACTAACTCAAACACACCAAGGTCAATCTGCACCAAACTTCATATGTTTGATAATAGTGCTGGCCTGAACACATCTACATGTCAATAATCAGTTATAGGCATAGCGCCACCAGCTGGCAGCAGCAATTTTGGCACATTTAAATGACTTATGACATATTTTTTCTATATTTACTGTATTAAAAGCATACTGCCCACCGATTGCTGTTTTCCTGAAGCCACCGGTCGGCGGTGAGCCCGGGTGCGAGGGCCCGTTCATCGCTGCTCGCAGCTTTAATTATTATTATTAGGGCCCGAGCACTACAGTGCGAGGACCCTATTGGAATTGCTCCGTTTATTATTATTCTTCTTCTTCTTCTCCAAAATGAAAAGTCTTTTTGAGGGCCTAAACATGCCCGAAAACTCACGAAACTTTGCACACGCATCAGACCTGGCGAAAATTTACATCTGATATGGTTTTCAAAAGTGGGTGTGGCAAAATGGCTCGATAGCGCCACCTATAAAATTTCAACAGAGTGCGCCTCGAGCTACGTTTCACGTACATGTACGAAACTCGGTACACATATGTAACACACCAATACCTACAAAAAAGTCTCCTGGTGCAACATCCGAAACCCAACAGGAAGTCCGTTATATTGAATTTCCTGTACGATTTTTGTGCAGTTTTTGCCATTTTCAGGCCTCGTACTTTAACGAACTCCTCCTACAGTTTTTATCCGATCATCTTCAAATTTGCTGAGTGTCATCATAAGGCCTTTGCGATGTTAAATTGCGAAGCTTTAGAGTTTTCGTCGATGGGCGTGTCCGTGGCAGCCTGACAAACTTTGATGTTTATCCATGAAAAACGAAGTTGCTATAACTCAGGCATACGATGTCCGATCTGCCTCAAACTTCACATGTTTGATGACAGTCCGGTCCTGAACACATGTCAGTGCCCAAATTCAGTAATAGTCATAGCGCCACCTGCTGACAACAGGAAATGACATTTTTAACACTGTTACGGACTCTTAGCAACATATTGAAAAGCGTTAACAAGTCGTAAATAGCCTAGCAACATGCCACAAACATGCTAAAACATGCTAGCAACACTTAGCTAAGAGCTAAAGCATGCTATTAATACAAATACAAAAGGAAATTGCTGTAACTCATGTAAATACTGTTGAATCTGACCCAAACTTAATATTCAACATGCTACAAAAATAATAAAGCATGCTAGCAACACTTAGCTAATATGCTAAAGCATGCTAATAATACAACAAAACAGGAAGTTACTCTAACTCAGGCATACCATGTCCAATCAGCCCCAAACTTAACATGTTTGATAAGAATCCTGGCCTAAACACACGCCCATGCCTGTATTCAGTTATAGTCATAGCGCCACCAGCTGGTAACAGGAAGCCATATGTTTAATACTGTTGTAGATGACTAGCAACATTTTAAAAAAAATTCAACAACTGTTAAAAAGGGTAGAAACATGCTAGAAACATACTATAACATGTTAGCAACATTTAGCTAAGTGCTAAAGCATGCTCTTAATGCAATGAAACAGGAAGTTACTGTAACTCAGGCATGCAATGTCCAATCAGCCCCAAACTTCACATGTTTGATAACAGTCGTGACATGAAGATGTCTACATGCCAATATTCAGTTATAGTTATAGCGCCACCTACTGTCAACAGGAAGTGACATGTTTAACACTGTGACACACTATTAGCAACACACTAAAAAAGCCATTGAGTGCTAAACTAGTTCAAAACGTACTCAAACATGCTAGCAACACTTACTTAGTGCTAAAGCATGTTGTTAAAGACATAAAACAGGAAGTTACTGTAACTCAGGCATGCAATGTCCAATCAGCCCCAAACTTCACATGTTTGATAAGACTCCTGGCCTGAAGATATATACATGCCCATATTCAGTTATAGTCACAACGCCACCTGCTGACAACAGGAAGTGATGTTTAATGGTGTTACGGACTCCTAGCAACATATTAAAAAGCTTTAGCAAGTTTTAAATAGGCTAGCATCATGCTAGAATCATGTTAAAACATGCTATCAACACTTAGCTAAGAGCTAAAGCATGATATTAATACAAAGAAAAATAAGTGTAACTCATGCATACAGTGTCCAATCTGACCCAAGCTTAAAATGTTTGATAAGAGTCCTGGTCTGAACACAAGCCCATGCCGATATTCAGTTATAGTCATAGTGCCACCTGCTGGCAACAGGAAGTCACATGTTTAATACTGTTGTGGATGCCAAGCAACATTTTAAAAATATCAACAAGTGTTAAATAGGGTAGCAACATTCTAGAAGCATGTTAGCAACATTTAGCTAAGTGCTAAAGCATACTCTTAATGCAATGAAACAGGAAGTTACTGTAACTCAGGCATGCAATGTCCAATCAGCCCCAAACTTAATATGTTTGATAAGAGTCCTGGCCTGAATACATTTACATGCCAGTATTTAGTTATAGTCATACCGCCACCAGCTGGCAACAGCAAATTACTTGTTTTACACTAACTTAAGCATGCAATGTACAATTTGCACCAAACTTGACATGTTTGCCAATAGTCCTGGCCTGAAGACATCTTAAAGCCAATATTTCGTAATAGCGCCACCTGTTGGCAGCAGGATATGTCATGACTTACACTCAAGCATGCCATGTTCAAGCTTCACCAAACTTCATATGTTTCATGAAAGCACTGGCCTGAACACATCTGCATGCCAATATTCAGTTATAGGCATAGCGCCACCAGCTGGCAGCAGGAAGATTGGCACATATCAATGACTTTGACATATTCCTTCTACATTTACTGTGTTAATAGCATAGTGCCCACCATTCGCCAACGATCGGCGGTGAGCCCGAGTGCGAGGGCCCTACCATCGCTGCTTGCAGCTTTAATTATTATTATTATTCTTCTCCAAAATGAATCGCATTTTTGAGGGCTTTGACATACCCGAAAACTCATGAAACTTCGCACACACATCAGACCTGGCGAAAATTTACGTCTGATATGGGTTGCAGAAGTGGGTGTGGCAAAATGGCTCGATAGCGCCACCTTTACACGTTCCGCGGTGTGCGCTTTCAGTTGTGATTCACGTACATGCACGAAAATCGGTACACACATCTAGCTCACCAATACCTACAAAAAAGCCTCTTGGAGCAAAATTTGACACCCAACAGGAAGTCGGTTATTTTTAATTTTCTTAGCAAAATTTGTGTAATTTTTGCCATTTTCAGGCGTCATACTTGAACGAACTCCTCCTAGAGATTTATTCGGATCAACGGCAAATTTGGTGAGTCTAATCTAAAGCCCTTTGTGACGTTAAATTGCGAAGATCTAGAGTTTTCATCGGAGGGCGTGTCCGTGGCGGCCTGGCAAATTTCGATGCTTCGCCATGAAAAAGGAAGTTGCTATAACTCAGGCATAAAATGCCCGATCTGCCCCAAACTTCACATGTGTGATAACACTCCTGACCTGATGACATCTACATGCCCATATTCAGTTTTACTCATAGCGCCACCTGCTGGCACCAGGAAGTGTCATGCTGTACTCTGCAACAAACTCCTCCAAAAGATTTAATCAGATCAACACCAAAATCTGTCAGTCTAATATAAAGGCCTTAATGATGTTAAATTGCGAAGATCTTGAGTTTTCGTTGAAGGGTGTGTCCGTGGCGACCTGGCAAATTTCGTGGTCTCGCCATGGATATAAAACTTGTTATAACTCAGCCATAAAATGTCCGATTTGCCTCAAACTTCACATGTTCGATAAGAGTCCTGGCCTGAACCAATCTGAAGGCCTATATTCTATTATAATCACAGCGCCACCTGTTGGCAATAGGAAATGACTTGTATCAAACTCCTCCTAGAGATTTAATGATATCAACATTATATTTGGTCAGTCTGATCTCGAGGCCTTAGAGATGTTAAATTGTCAAGATCTTGAGTTTTCGTTAAAGGGCGTGTCCATGGCGGCCTGACAAAGTTTGATGTTTCGCCATGGACATAAAAGTTGTTATAACTCAGCCATAAAATGTCCGATCTGCCTCAAACTTCACATGTTTGGTAAAAGTCCTGGCCTGAAGACATCTAAAGGCCAATATACAGATATTATTATAGCGCCACCTATTGGCAGCAGGATATATCATATCTTGCACTAACTCACACATACCAAGGTCAATCTGCACCAAACTTCATATGTTTGATCAAAGTGCTGGCCTGAACACATCTACATGCCAATAATCAGTTATAGGCATAGCGCCACCAGCTGGCAGCAGGAAGTTTGGCACATTTAAGTGACTTTGATCTATTTTTCCTACATTTACTGTATTAAAAGCATACTGCCCACCGTTTGCTGTGTTCCTAAAGCCACCGGTCGGCGGTGAGCCCGTGTGCGAGGGCCCGTTCATCGCTGCTTGCAGCTTTAATTATTATTATTATTATTATTATTATTCTTCTCCAAAATGAATCGCATTTTTGAGGGCTTAGACATACCCGAAAACTCATGAAACTTCGCACACACGTCAAACCTGGCGAAAATTTACGTCTGATATGGGGTTCAGAAGTGGGTGTCGCAAAATGGCTCGACAGCGCCACCTTTACACGTTCAGCGGTGTGCGCTTTCAGCTGTGATTCACGTACATGCACGAAAATCGGTACACACATGTAACACACCAATACCTACAAAAAAGCCTCTTGGAGCAAAATTTGACACCCAACAGGAAGTCGGTTATTTTTAATTTTCTCAGCAAAATTTGTGTCATTTTTGCCATTTTCAGGCGTCGTACTTGAACGAACTCCTCATAGAGATTGATTCGGATCAATGCCGAATTTGGTGAGTCCAATCTAAAGCCCTTTGTGACGTTAAATTGCGAAGATCTAGAGTTTTCATCAGAGGGCGTGTCCGTGGCGGCCTCGCAAATTTCGATGTTTCGCCATGAAAAAGGAAGTTGCTATAACTCAGGCATACAATGTCCGATCTGTCCCAAACTTCACATGTGTGATAACACTCCTGACCTGAAGACATCTACATGCCCATATTCGGTTATAGTCATAGCGCCACCTGCAGGCAACAGGAAGTGTCATGCTATACTCTACAACAAACTTCTCCTAGAGATTTATACAGATCAACACCAAAATCGGTCAGTCTAATATAAAGGCCTTAGTGATGTTAAATTGTGAAGATCTTGAGTTTTCGGTAAAGGGCGTGTCCGTGGCGGCCTGACAAATTCCGAGGTCTCGCCATGGATATAAAACTTTTTATAACTCAGCCATAAAATGTCCCATTTGCCTCAAACTTCACATGTTCGATTAAAGTCCTGACCTGAACACATCTGAAAGCCAATATTCTGTTATAATCACAGCGCCACCTGTTGGTAACAGGAAATGACTTGTAGCAAACTCCTCCTACAGATTTAATGATATCAACATTAAATTTGGTCAGTCTGATCTAGAGGCCTTAGAGATGTTAAATTGTGAAGATCTTGAGTTTTCGTTAAAGGGCGTGTTCATGGCGGCCTGACAAAGTTTGATGTTTCGCCATGGATACAGAAGTTGTCATAACTCAGCCATAAAATGTCCGATCTACCTCAAACTTTACAGGTTTGGCAAGAGTCCTGGCCTGAAGACCCCTAAAGGCCAATATTCAGATATTATCATAGCGCCACCTGTTGGCAGCAATATATATCATATCTTTCACTAACTCAAACATACCAAAATCAATCTGCACCAAACTTCATATGTTTGATAATAGTGCTGGCCTGAACACATCTACATGCCAATAATCAGTTATAGGCATAGCGCCACCAGCTGGCAGCCTGAAATTTGGCACATTTAAGTGACTTATGACATATTTCTCCTATATTTACTGTATTAAAAGCATACTGCCCACCGTTTGCTGTTTTCCTAAAGCCACCGGTCGGCGGTGAGCCCGGGTGCGAGGGCCCGTTCATCGCTGCTTGCAGCTTTAATTATTATTATTATTATTATTATTATTATTATTGTTCTTCTCCAAAGTGAATCGCATTTTAGAGGACCTAAGCATTCCCGAAAACTCACAAAACTTTGCACACACATCAAACCTGGCGAAAATTTACGTCTGATTTGGGTTTCAGAAGTGGGTGTGGCAAAATGGCTCGACAGCGCCACCTTTAGACGTTCAGCGGTGTGCGCTTTCAGCTGTGATTCACGTACATGCACGGAAATCGGTACACACATGTAACACACCAAAACCTACAAAAAAGCCTCTTGGAGCAAAATCCGGAACCCAACAGGAAGTCGGTTAATATTAATATTCTCAACAAAATTTGTGTCATTTTTGCCTTTTTCAGGTGTCGTACTTGAACGAACTCCTCCTACAGATTTATTCGGATCAACGCCAAATTTGCTGAGTCTAGTCTAAAGCCCTTTGTGACGTTAAATTGTGAAGATCTAGAGTTTTCATCGGAGGGCGTGTCCGTGGCGGCCTCGCAAATTTCGATGTTTCGCCATGAAAAAGGAAGTTGCTATAACTCAGGCATACAATGTCCTATCTGTCCCAAACTTCACATGTGTGATAACACTCCTGACCTGAAGACATCTACATGCCCATATTCAGTAATAGTCATAGCGCCACCTGCAGGCAACAGGAAGTGTCATGCTGTACTCTACAACCAACTCCTCCTAGAGATTTATTCAGATCAACACCAAAATCGGTCAGTCTAATATAAAGGCCGTAGCGATGTTAAATTGTGAAGATCTTGAGTTTTCGGTAAAGGGCGTGTCCGTGGCGGCCTGACAAATTTCGAGGTCTCGCCATGGATATAAAACTTGTTATAACTCAGCCATAAAATGTCCGATTTGCCTCAAACTTCACATATTAGATAAGAGTCCTGGCCTGAACACATCTGAAGGCCAATATTCTATTATAATCACAGCGCCACCTGTTGGCAACAGGAAATGACTTGTATCAAACTCCTCCTAGAGATTTAATGATATCAACATTATATTTGGTCAGTCTGATGTAGAGGCCTTAGAGATTTTAAATTGCGAAGATCTTGAGTTTTCGTTAAAGGGCGTGTCTGTGGCGGCGTGACAAAGTTTGATGTTTCGCCATGGACATAGAAGTTGTTATAACTCAGCCATAAAATGTCCGATCTGCCTCAAACTTCACAGGTTTGGTAAGAGTCCTGGCCTGAAGACACCTAAAGGCCAATATTCAGATATTATCATAGCGCCACCTGTTGGCAGCAAGATATATCATATCTTTCACTAACTCAAACATACCAAGGTCAATCTGCACCAAACTTCATATGTTTGATGAAAGTGGTGGCCTGAACACATCTACATGCCAATAATCAGTTATAGGCATAGCGCCACCAGCTGGCAGCAGGAAATTTGGCACATTTAAGTGACTTTGACATATTTCTCCTATTTTTACTGTATTAAAAGCATACTACCCACCATTTGCTGTGTTCCTAAAGCCACGGGTCGGCGGTGAGCCCGTGTGCGAGGGCCCGTTCATCGCTGCTTGCAGCTTTAATTATTATTTTTTTTTATTTTTTTTTTTCAATGTTTTGGGGGATTTCGGGGGCCTTAACATACACGAAAACTCTTGAAACTTTGCACACACATTGGAACCTGCGGCCATCAGGGCCGGACAGACTTTGACATGGGGGGGTCACCTGGGGGGGGCATGGCACAGCGTTAAAAATTGCGACTTTTGAAGGGCTCTGGAGCGCACAACGGTTGACCTACAGTCACCAAAATTCATACACATATAGACCTCATCGGGCCGAACAAATTTCACACTCATAGTCCGTGCTTCGCCAAACAGGAAGTCGGCTATTCAGGGATGTCTAAAAAGTGCATGCAATGGAATTTGAAATACTCCTACTAGGCCTTTCCACCGATGGCCACCAAACTCGGTCAGCATGATCTCAAGACATTGGGGACGCAAAATTGCCAGGGGATTTTTGATATCTCGAACGGTTTGACCGTGACGGGGCGACAAATTTATGGCGAGAAATGAGAAACAGGAAGTGCCTAATAACTTTGACATACTTTGTCTGATTTTGACCAAACTTCAGCAGTTTGTTCATCGTCTGATGCCGATCACAGAGATGGGACTATTATGAGTCAAAGTTATAGCGCCACCAACTGGCAGCAGAAAGCGTGACGTTTTTGAAACGCTTTAAACTCAGCCTCTTAATTTTACTCAATTTGCTTCAAACTTCATCCCAATAATGTCAAAACACGACCGATAAGAATCTGTGAAGGGCGTTATCCATAACTTTTATCATGTTGCCATGGCAACGTGTCAAACTTTAACTTTAGTTTTTTGTGTTTTTGAGCCACTTAAAATGCTTAGAATTTCATGAAACTCAACACACACATCTGTATTAATGACAGTTAAACACTGATAAAAGCCCATAAATGGGCGTGGAGCAGGCGCTCCATAGCGCCACCTTTTGACAAAAGTTGGGGGGTTACTTTGTCCTACAGTCACCAAACTCGGTACATATATTGGACTCATCAAGCCGGACAACTTTCTAATTTACACCCATTAGCTACGACCAACAGGAAGTCAGCTATTTTTATTTAAATATGGATTTTTGGAAAAATCAAGCTGTGGAATTTGAAATAATACTCCTAGACCTTTCCACCGATGGCCACCAAACTCGGTCAGCATGATCTCAAGATATTGGGAATGCAAAATTGCCAGGGGATTTTTGGTATCTCGAACGGTTTGGCCTTGGCAGGGCGACAAATTATGGCGAGAAATGAGAAACAGGAAATGTCTAATAATTTTGACACACTTTATCTGATTTTGACCAAACTTAAGCAGTTTGTTCGTCGTATGATACCGATCACAGAGATGTGACTATTATGAGTCAAAGTTATAGCGCCACCAACTGGCAGCAGGAAGTTTGTTGCTTGCAAAACGCTTTTAAATCAACCTCTTAATTTTACTCAATTTGCTTCAAACTTCATCAGAATAATATCAAAACACGGCCGATGAGAATCTGTGAAGGGGTCCTTGATACATCAAATGCTGTTGCCATGGCAACATGTCAAACTTTAACATTTGTTTCCTGTGTTTTTAAATATAGCTGTGAATAAATTCATATCACTCATAGCAGAATCAGACAGTTCACACCAAACTTTGTCAACATGATGCCAAGATACTGAAGATGTTAAATTGTGAACGGCTTTGGGACATCTTGAACGGTGTTGATGTGGTGATTTATGAAAGTAACAATAAAAAAGATGAAGAGTTATTTTCATATATCTTTAAATTGCATTATTCTAACTCATCAAAACTTTTTACATATAAAGAACAAGAAATTCTTAGGAAATACGTGTAGTTTCAAAATGTTATCATGCTCAGAGGCCCCAAAAACATTAAAAGTGTCACATAAATTTGTCAGATTAAAGCTCTAATACCAGGGATGAACACTAGAGGTCCTCATAAGATAAGGAATCGTTTGACCTCTAATGCTATTTAGCTCATTCTCAGTGTATAAGAATGAAAATAATCCATAGAATCAGTTGATATAGACTGTACTGTCAGTGTACTTTTACATAATTATTTTGTATAGGTGCTTAAAGAGCATTAAAATCTTTTTTTAATCTTTTAAGGAAAAATTATATGATTTATATACATATATACAATCTCACTGATAGAATAAAAAATCTTATAAGTATGACACTATACTGCTCAGTTCACTTAATTAGAATGAGAAACAAATACATCAACTAAGTTAATATGTATTTATTTTTAATATATTTGTTTATAATTATTTCACAGATGCTTATAGATCATTAAAATAATATTTAAAAATGGATGTAGATCATAAAACATGGTAACTATTTAAAATAGGGTCTCTTTTGTTAACATTGGTTAATGAACTAACACACGAACGAACAACGAACAATATATTTGTACTTGATTTTCTTCAAACTTCATCAGAATGATGTAAAAACACGGCCGATGAGAGTCTGTAAAGGCGTCCCTGATGCATCAAATGCTGTTGCCATGGCAAATAAATAAAAATACAAAATACATTCAAATATTTGTTTCCTGTGTTTTTGAGGCAGATAGCGTGCCTAGAATTTTATTTTCCATTTTCAATTTTCAATGATTTATTATATATTTAAAGTGCAGCATCCTAACTCTTTGAAACTTTTTTTCATACAAATAACTATTCATTCTGATTAAACATAGTTCATTTCATAATTATACAAAACTCCACGAATGAAAGAAAATTAAAAAACAAATCTGATCTCACTCTGCTCTGCACTCTATGTGTGTGTTTGTGTGGTAAGTGGCTGAGTGTAAGGAGGTGGGATGGGTCGTAAGAGAAAGAGTCAGACAGGAGGAGAGACAGTTAGGGTTAGTCCAAAGGGTTATTGTGGATGCATGTGCAAACTGGGCACCGTTTTCCTGATGCTATCGTGATGGCAACTGCCAGACGGCGAGGGCCCGGTCAACGCTGCTTGCAGCTTTAATTAGGGCCCGAGCCCAAAAGGGCGAAGGCCCTATTGTTTTTCTAAGGATTATTAGGGCCCGAGCCCAAAAGGGCGAAGGCCCTATTGTTCTTCTAAGGGTCCTTATTTTTTTTTTTCAACCGTTGGGGCACTTTTGGGGGCCTTAACATACTCAAAAACTCTTGAAAATTTGCACACTCGTCGGAATCTGCGGCCATCAGGACGCCACAGAGGCTGGGACCCGGGCGTGGTTCAGGGCCTCTACAGCGCCCCCTGGAACACAGTTTGAAAACTTGATGTACTGCGCACACATACTTGCACGTATTCATATGAAACTCGGTACACATATAGATCTCACTGAGCCAAACAACTTTTGTACTCTATGTCATAGGCTCCACCTGACAGGAAGTGAGATATATAGGGCTGTTTAAAAAGCGCATGCTCTGGAATTTAACGTACTCCTCCCAGGAATTCCATGGGATTGTCACCAAACTCGGTCAGCATGATCTCAAGACATTGGGGACGCTAAATTGCGAGGAGATTTTTGATATCTCGAACGGTTTGGCCGTGGCAAGGCGACAAAGTTATGGCGAGAAATGAGAAACAGGAAGTGTCTAATAACTGTTGACCACATTGCCTGATTCTGATGAAACTTCATCAGTTTGTTCGTCGTATGATGCCGATTCCATAAATGTGACTATTATGAGTCAAAGTTATAGCGCCACCAACTGGCAGCAGGAAGTGTGTCATTTTCAAAATGCTTTGAAATCAGCCTCTTAATTTTACTCGATTTTCTTTAAACTTCATCAAAATCATGTCAAAACACGGCCGATAAGAATATGTAAAGGGGTCGAAGATAAATCGAATGCTGTTGCCATGGCAACGTGTCAAACTTTAAAATTAGATTCCTGTCTTTTCGAGGCAGTTAACATGCTTAGAATTTCATGAAACTCAACACACACATCAATATTTATGATAGTTAGACACTGGCAAAAGGTCATAAATGGGCGTGGAGCAGGCACTCTATAGCGCCATCTTTTGACAAAAGTTGGGGGGTTAGTTTTTCCTACAGTCACCAAACTCTGTACATATATTAATCTCATCAATTTGGACAACTTTCTAAATCAAACTCATTAGCTAAGACCAACAGGAAGCCGGCTATTTTGATTTGAATGTGGATTTTTGGAAAAATCAGGCTGTAAACAAATTCACACTACTTCTAAGAACAACCAGCTGTTCACACCAAACTTTTTTAACATGAAGAGAAGATTCTGAAGATGTTAAATTGCGAGCGGATTTTGGATATCTTGAACGGTGTGGACGTGGTGATTTTTTAAAGATATAGTAAAAAAATATTTTTATATCTTTAAAGTGCAGCATCCAAACTCTTTAAAACTTTTTTCACACAGAGATCTAATCATTCTGAGCAAGTGCTGGAAATAAAAAATTTATACAAGCTTCTATGAATTAAAGAAAATTAAAAAAGAACTCAGAAACCTCACTCTGCCTGTCTGTGTTCAGTCACTGCAGAATTACAGTTAGAGTGACTAAAGGGGGGAGGGGTGAAAGGGAGAGAGGGAGAGAGGGGTAGAAAGTGAAACATGCTATCTTGCTATAGACCATCCTTGAGAAATGCACATATATATATATATATAGTGTAATCGAAATAAATATGTCTAATCTTTGAGAGTCTGATATTTTGAGAAAATATAAAGGGTCACTAAGTCTTTCATTGTTTGTATTTTGCAGTTGTTGTTTTTTTATTTATTTTTTTTTTTTACTGAACTATACCATGAGCTTGTCCTATTCAGTCACATAGCAAAAGATTAAGAAAAATGCAACTTTTAGCATTAGCGATTTATCTTCATTGATAGACATTTATTTTCATAGAGTTATTTATTGAATATAAAATTTAAATTAACAATTTCAAGACAAACTTGGACAACAAAACAAGCTTTGCTGTTATCTGTTCAAAACATCTGAAAATTATAAAATTTTAAGATGAGATATATATATATATATATATATATATATATATATATATCGCCCCTTTCAATACTCAACTTGTTTTTAAAGATATTTTGAAAGAATGAAGCGTTTATAGAGCACTTTATTGTGTATTGCTGTACACCCACATGAACTGTGTTCATGTCCATGTTAATTCACAGTACATAAACTATATATGAATACTTTTTTAGCTTAATATTAATTAACATTAATAAATGCTATTTATTTATTGGTCATGTTAACTAATATAGTTAATGCTAACAAATAAAACTGAATGGCAACATTTTATATTTTGTGTGTATGTGTCTGTGTGTTGATTTTAAAGTCTAACCCTTTCAATTCTGTAAACTTAAAATCCAAACTAGCAGAGGGTTACTGTGAATGCATGTGCCAACTGGGCACCGTCTTCCTTATTGATTCTTAGTTATGTAGCGCTTAAGAGTGATGTCTTATAACAGGAGGAGTCACCAGCAAAGCAATATCCACACACAAATTGTACAGATAGGTAACAATGACATTTAAGCAGAAGTGGTGGATGTAAAGCAAGCAATAATAACATTTTGTTATCATCATGAATCATGTTCTTATCATCATCATCAGAGTATAGGGAAAATTTTGCATATTGGTTCACAGTTGGCATTATCTGAAGTCCTTGCATTGATTGCATTTAATTAAATCAACATTATATTTGGTCAGTCTGATCTTGAGGCCTTAGAGATGTTAAATTGTGAAGATCTTGAGTTTTCATTGAGTTGTTATAACTTAGCCATAAAATGTCTGATCTGCCACAAAATTCACAGGTTTGGTAAGAGTCCTGGCTTGAAGACACCTAAAGACCAATATTCAGATATTATCATAGCGCCACTTGTTGGCAGCAGGATATATCATATCTTTCACCAACTCAAACATACCAAGGTCAATCTGCACCAAACTTCATATGTTTGATAATAGTGATGGCCTGAACACATCTACATGCCAATAATTAGTTACAGGCATAGCGCCACCATCTTTCAGCAGCAAGTTTGGCACATTTAAATGACTTATGACAGATTTTTTCTATATTTACTGTATTAAAAGCATACTGCCCACCGTTTGCTGATTTCCTGAAGCCACCGATATGCGGTGAGCCCGGGTGCGAGGGCCCGTTCATCGCTGCTCGCAGCTTTAATTATTATTATTATTATTATTAGGGCCCGAGCCCAAAAGGGCGAAGGCCCTATTGTTCTTCTAAGGATTCTTATTTGTTTTTTTTTTTTTTTTTTTTTTTTTTTTTTTTTTTCAACCGTTGGGGCACTTTTGGGGGCCTTAACATACTCAAAAACTCTTGAAAATTTGCACACACGTTGGAATCTGCCGTCGTCCGGACGCCACAGAGGCTGGGACCCGGGCGTGGTTCAGGGCCTCTACAGCGCCCCCTGGAACACAGTTTGAAAACTTGATGTACTGCGCACACATACTTGCGCGTATTGATATGAAACTCGGTACACATATAGAACTCATCGAGCTGAACAACTTTTGTACTCTATGTCATGGGCTCCACGCAACAGGAAGTGAGATATTTAGGGCTGTTTAAAAAGCGCATGCTCTGGAATTTAACGTACTCCTCCCAGGAATTCCATGGGATTGTCACCAAACTTGGTCAGCATGATCTCAAGACATTGGGGACGCTAAATTGCGAGGAGATTTTTGATATCTCGAACGGTTTGGCCGTGGCAAGGCGACAAAGTTATGGCGAGAAATGAGAAACAGGAAGTGTCTAATAACTGTTGCACACATTGCCTGATTCTGATGAAACTTCACCAGTTTGTTCCTTGTATGATGCCGATTCCATAAATGTGACTATTATGAGTCAAAGTTATAGCGGCACCAACTGGCAGCAGGAAACGTGTCATTTTCAAAATGCTTTGAAATCAGCCTCTTAATTTTACTCGATTTTCTTTAAACTTCATCAAAATCATGTCAAAACACGGCCGATAAAGAATATGTAAAGGGGTCGATGATAAATCAAATGCTGTTGCCATGGCAACGTGTCAAACTTTAAAATTACATTCCTGTCTTTTCGAGGCAGATAACATGCTTAGAATTTCATGAAACTCAACACACACATCAATATTAATTATAGTTAGACACTGGCAAAAGGTCATAAATGGGCGTGGAGCAGGCACTCTATAGCGCCATCTTTTGACAAAAGTTGGGGGGTTAGTTTTTCCTACAGTCACCAAACTCTGTACTTATATTGCTCTTATTAATCTGGACAACTTTCTAAATCAAACTCATTAGCTAAGACCAACAGAAAGCCGGCTATTTTGATTTGAAGGTGGATTTTTTGAAAAATCAGGTAGTAAACAAATTCACACTACTCCTAAGAACAACCAGCTGTTCACACCAAACTTTTTTAACATGAAGAGAAGATTCTGAAGATGTTAAATTGCGAGCGGATTTTGGATATCTCGAACGGTGTTGACGTGGTGATTTTTTAAAGATGTAGTAAAAAACATAACCCTAATTTTTTATATCTTTAAAGTGCAGCATCCAAACTCTTTAAAACTTTTTTCACACAGAGATCTAATCATTCTGAGCAAGTGCTGGAAATATAAATTTTATACAAGCTTCAATGAATTAAAGAAAATTAAAAAGATAACTCAGAAACCTGCTGTCACTCTGGTGAATGTCTCTACAGTATGTGTGTGCGTTCAGTCAGGCACAGAGAAGCTCATTATTGCAGGGGGGAGGGGTGAGAGGCAGAGAGGGTGACAGAGTAGAGAGCCATTCTACAGACCATCTTTGAACAAAATGCACATACTGTATGTAGTGTAATTACATAAATATGTCTGATCTTTGAGAGTCTGATATTTTGAGAAAATATAAAGGGTCACTAAGTCTTTCATTGTTCGTATTTTGCAGTTGTTGTTTTTTATTTATTTTTTACTTAACTGTACCATGAACTTGTCCTATTCAGTCACATAGCAAAAGATTTTAAAAAATACAACTTTTTAGCATGATCAATTTATCTTCATTGATAGACAATATTTACATAGTGTTATTTATTGAATATAAAATAATAATAATAAAACATTAAGACAAACTTTGACAACAAAACAAACGTTACTGTTATCTCTTCAAAACATCTGAAAACCATCATTTTAAGATCAGTTATATATATATATATATATCACCCCGTTAAAATACTCAACTTGATTTTTAAAGATATTTTGAAAGAAAGCGTTTATAGAGCACTTTATTGTGTATTGCTGTACACCCACATGAACTGTGTTCATGTTCATGTTAATTCACAGTACATAAACTTTATATGAATACTTTTTTTTAGCTTAATATTAATTAACATTAATAAATGCTATTTATTTATTGGTCATGTTAACTGATATAGTTAATTTTAACAAATGAAACTGGATGGCAACATTTTATATTTTGTGTGTATGTGTCTGTGTGTTGATTTTAAAGTGTAACCCTTTCAATTCTGTAAACTTAAAATCCAAACTAGCAGATGGTTACTGTGAATGTATGTGCCAACTGGGCACCGTCTTCCTTATTGATTCTTAGTTATGACAAAAATTGATTTTATACAAAAATATATTATACAAAAATTGTTCAGATTAGGTAACAATGACATTTAAGCAGAAGTGGTGGATGTAAAGGAAGCAATAATAACATTTTGCTATCATCATGAATTACATGTTCTTATCATCATCAGAAAATAGGGAATTTGTAGCATACTGGTTCACAGTTGGCATTATCTGAAGTCCTTGCATTGATTGCATTTAATTAAATCAACATTATATTTGGTCAGTCTGATCTTGAGGCCTTAGAGATGTTAAATTGTGAAGATCTTGAGTTTTCATTAAAGGGCATGTCCGTGGTTGCCTGACAAAGTTTGATGTTTCTGCATAGACATAGAAGTGGTTATAACTTAGCCTGAAACTGTCTGATCTGCCACAAAATTCACAGGTTTGGTAAGAGTCCTGGCCTGAAGACACCTAAAGACCAATATTCAGATATTATCATAGCGCCACTTGTTGGCAGCAGGATATCTCATATATTTCACTAACTCAAACATACCAAGGTCAATCTGCACCAAACTTCATATGTTTGATAATAGTGCTGGCCTGAACACATCTACATGCCAATAATCAGTTATAGGCATAGCGCCACCAGCTGGCAGCGGCAAGTTTGGCACATTTAAATGACTTATGACATATTTTTTCTATATTTACTGTATTAAAAGCATACTGCCCACCGTTTGCTGTTTTCCTGAAGCCACCGGTCGGCGGTGAGCCCGGGTGCGAGGGCCCGTTCATCGCTGCTCGCAGCTTTAATTATTATTATTTCATCAATGTTTTGGGTCATTTCGGGGCCCTTAACATACACGAAAACTCTTGAAACTTTGCACACACATTGGAACCTGCGGCCATCAGGGCCGGACAAACTTTGACATGGGGGGGTCACCTGGGGGGGGCGTGGCATCACGTTAAAAATTGCGACTTTTCAGGGACTCTGGAGCACACACCGGATGACCTACAGTTGTCAAAATTCATACACATATAGACCTCATCGGTCTGAACAGCGTTCATGCTCAAAGTCAGTGCTTCGCCTAACAGGAAGTCAGCTATTCAGGGATGTCTAAAAAGCGCATGCAATGGAATTTGAAATACTCCTCCTAAGCCTTTCCACTGATGGCCACCAAACTCGGTCAGCATGACCTCAAGACATTGGGGACGCAAAATTGCCAGGGGATTTTGGATATCTCGAACGGTTTGGCCGTGGCGGGGCGACAAAGTTATGGCGAGAAATGAGAAACAGGAAGTGTCTAATAACTTTGACACACGTTGTCTGATTTTGACCAAACTTCAGCAGTTTGTTCATCGTATGAAGCCAATCACAGAGATGTGACTATTATGAGTCAAAGTTATAGCGCCACCAACTGGCAGCAGAAAGCGCAACGTTTTCTAAATGCTTTTAAATCAGCCTCTTAATTTTTGTCAATTTGCTTCAAACTTCATCCCAATAATGTCGAAACACGGCCGATGACAATCCGTGAAGGGCATTATCAATAACTTTTATCATGTTGCCATGGCAACGTGTCAAACTTTAACTTTAGTTTTTTGTGTTTTCGAGCCACTTAAAATACTTAGAATTTCATGAAACTCAACACACACATCTGTATTAATGATATTTAGACACTGATAAAAGCCCATAAATGGGCGTGGAGGAGGCACTCTATAGCGCCACCTTTTGACCAAAGTTGGGGGTTTAGTTTTGCCAACAGTCACCAAACTCGGTACATATATTGGTCTCATCAAGCCGGACAACTTTCTAATTAACACTCATTAGCTATAATAAACAGGAAGTTGGCTATTTTTATTTGAATGTGGATTTTTGGAAAAATCAGGCTGTAAATAAAATCATACTAAACAAAGCAGAAATAAGAAGTTCACACCAAACTTTGTCAACATGATAAGAATATACTCAAAATGCTAAATTGTGAGCGGATTTGGCATATCTTGAATGGTGTTGATGTGGTGATTTTTTAAAGTCACAGTAAAAAAAAAGTAGCATTCATTTTCATATATCTTTAAAGTGCCTAATACCAACTCTTCAAAACTTTGTATATATGAAGAACAAATCATTCCTAGAAAATACGCTTGGTATCAAAATTGTATCATGCTCAGAGGCCCCAAAAACATTAAAAGTATCCAGAAGTGAGAGAGGGAGAAATGAAGACTGTAATACAAGGGATGAACACCAGAGGTCCTCGTATGATAAGGAATATTTTTTACCTCTAATCCTATTCTGTTCATTCTCAATGTGCAACAAGGAAACAAATGCATAGATTTATTTGGAGTTGTTATGTACTGTACTGAACTGTCAGAATACTTTTACATAATTTTAAAATAAACACTAAAAAGCATAAAAAATAGTTATTTTTTAATGAAAAATTATGAAATGTTTTGTTTGTCTCTCACTGATTTGGTAACACTTTCTATGAAGCCCCTATTATAAGGGTATTTCTAATGCATTATAATGAATGCATAATGCATTATAAAAAAACGTATAATATATTATATCATCCAATGAATATTCATAACAACAATTATCATACATTATAATACTTAAATATTAGAGGTTATAACTTTTAAGATTATGATTATTTATAACACACAGTAGACACCATTTTAAACCTACTTCATTTGTAATGGACTATATCATATTAGATTTATTTTGTTTACATTATACTCTATTCTATTGACTATTAACAACTAACTCTCACCAACTAACACTCCTTACAGTGTAGACTTAGTTTAATGTTAGGCTAAGTAGAAGGTTCATGTTCTTGCAAAGTTACTTATAATCAGTTTGTCTTTTGGGGAACTGTCTAAATACAGTGTTAGCATATATTTACCACAACAAATAATAATTACTGCTAGCTGACATGCAGTTGCAGAGTTACTTATAAAAAGCTGTCTAACGGGTACCATCAAAATAATTAAACTGATCATATTATACATTCATCTGATCTGATACCTGATCTAATGGCTATTTGAGAATTATTATTATTATTACTTATAAGTGGTCTTTGTATGATTTAAGTAAAGTGACATCAGTAAGATGGCAAAATATGAGACTTATACATTATAACTATGAAGAGGTAATCATACTCATAAAAGCTATAATAAAAAAAGTAAAAATTCTAATACATTGAAACTGTTCTTATGAATGCTCATGAGATGATACAACATATTATAAGGTTTTTTATAATTTATTATGCATTCATTATAATGCCTTAAGAATACCCTTATTATGTATTATTAATACATGAACCCACAAATATTTTTAACAAATATAAATAAATGTACCAATGTACCTTTTAATAATATATGAATACTTTTTTTAGCTTAATATTAATTAACATTAATAAATGCTATTTAATTATTGTTCATGTTAACTAATATAGTTAATGTTAACAAATTAAACTGGATGGCAAAATTTTAAATATTGTGTGTATGTGTCTGTGTGTTGATTTTAATTAACCCTTTCAATTCTGTAAACTTTAAATCCAAACTGGCAGAGGGTTACTGTGAATGCATGTGCCAACTGGGCACCGTTTTCCTGATGCTATCGGGATGGTGACTGCGCATATGGCGAGGGCCCGGTCATCGCTGCTTGCAGCTTTAATTAGGGCCCGAGCCCAAAAGGGCGAAGGCCCTATTGTTCTTCTAAGGGTTCTTATTTTTTTTTTTTTTTTTTTTTTTTTTTTTTCAACCGTTTGGGCACTTTCGGGGGCCTTAACATACTCAAAAACTCTTGAAAATTTGCACACACGTTGGAATCTGCCGTCGTCCGGACGCCACAGAGGCTGGGACCCGGGCGTGGTCCAGGGCTTCTACAGCGCCCCCTGGAACACAGTTTGAAAACTTGATGTACTGCGCACACATACTTACACGTATTGATATGAAACTCGGTACACATATAGAACTCATCGAGCTGAACAACTTTTGTACTCTATGTCATAGGCTCCACGCAACAGGAAGTGAGATATTTAGGGCTGTTTAAAAAGCGCATGCTCTGGAATTTAACGTACTCCTCCCAGGGTTTCCATAGGATTGTCACCAAACTCGGTCAGCATGATCTCAAGACATTGGGGACGCTAAATTGCGAGGAGATTTTTGATATCTCGAACGGTTTGGCCGTGGCAAGGCGACAAAGTTATGGCGAGAAATGAGAAACAGGAAGTGTCTAATAACTGTTGTACACATTGCCTGATTCTGATGAAACTTCACCAGTTTGTTCGTTGTATGATGCCGATTCCATAAATGTGACTATTATGAGTCATAGTTATAGCGCCACCAACTGGCAGCAGGAAGTGTGTCATTTTCAAAATGCTTTGAAATCAGCCTCTTAATTTTACTTGATTTTCTTTAAACTTCATCAAAATCATGTCAAAACACGGCCGATAAGAATATGTAAAGGGGTCGATGATAAATCAAATGCTGTTGCCATGGCAACGTCTCAAACTTTAAAATTAGATTCCTGTCTTTTCGAGGCAGATAACATGCTTAGAATTTCATGAAACTCAACACACACATCAATATTAATGATAGTTAGACACTGGCAAAAGGTCATAAATGGGCGTGGAGCAGGCACTCTATAGCGCCATCTTTCGACAAAAGTTGGGGGGTTAGTTTTTCCTACAGTCACCAAACTCTGTACATATATTGTTCTCATCAATCTGGACAACTTTCTAAATTAAACTCATTAGCTAAGACCAACAGGAAGCCGGCTATTTTGATTTGAATGTGGATTTTTTGAAAAATCAGGCTGTAAACAAATTCACACTCCTTCTAAGAAAAAAAAAGCTTTTCACACCAAACTTTTTTAACATGAAGAGAAGATTCTGAAGATGTTAAATTGCGAGCGGATTTGGGATATCTTGAACGGTGTTGACGTGGTGATTTTTTAAAGATGTGGTAAAAAACATAACCCTAATTTTTTATATCTTTAAAGTGCAGCATCCAAACTCTTTAAAACTTTTTTCACACAAAGATCTAATCATCATGAGCAAGTGCTGGTAATATCATAACTAATCACGCTTCTATGAATTAAAGAAAATTAAAATAAGAACTCAGTAACCTGCTGTCACTGGGCTGACTTTCTGTGTTGACACTAAGAGTGACTGAAGGGGGGAGGGGTGAAAGGGAGAGAGACCAGTGGAACATGCTGTTTTGCTTCAGAACATCTTTGAGGAAGATGCTCATTGCACATTACACATTGCTGTAGTTTAATCTGCATAAATATGTCTGAACTTTGAGAGTCTGATCTTTAAGAAAATATAAAGGGTCACAAACTCTTTCATTCTTTGTATATTGCAGTTGTTTATTTATTTTTTTACTGAACTATACCATGAACTTGTCCTATTCAGTCACATAGCAAAATATTAAGAAAAATAAAACTTTTTAGCATGAGCGATTTATCTTCATTGATAGACATTTATTTTCATAATTTAAATTTTAGATTGAATAAAAAAAACACTAACAATTTCAAGACAAACTTTGACAACAAAACAAACTTTGCTGTTATCTGTTCAAAACATCTGAAAATTGTACCATTTTAAGATGAGTTATATTTATATATCGCCCCATTACAATACCCAACTTGATATTTAAAGATATTTTTAAAGAATGAAGGGTTTATTGAGCACTTTATTGTGTATTGCTGTAAACCCACATGAACTGTGTTCATGTTCATGTTAATTCACAGTACATACACTATGTTAAAAGATACTAATTTACCTTTAAACTATATATGAGTATTTTTTAGGTTAATATTAATTAACATTAATAAATGCTATTTAATTATTGTTCATGTTAACTAATAAAGTTAATGTTAACAAATGAAACTGGATGGTAAAATTGTATATTTAGTGTTTATGTGTCTGTGTGTTGATTTTTAAAATTTTACCCTTTCAATTCAAACTTTAAATCCAAACTGGCTGAGGGTTAATGTGAATGCATGTGCCAACTGGGCACCGTTTTCCTAATTGATTCTTAGTTATGTAGCGCTTAAAAGTGATGTCTTATAACAGGTGTCACCTGCAAAACAATATCCACACACAAATTGAACAGATAGGTAACAATGACATTTAAGCAGAAGTGGTGGACGTAAAGCAAGCAATAATAACATTTTGTTATCATCATGAATTACTTGTTCTTATCGTCATCCTCAGAATATTGGGAAAATGTTCCCTATATTGTGAACGGCTTTGGGATATCTTGAACGGTGTTGATGTGGTGATTTATGAAAGTAACAATAAAAAAGATGAAGAGTTTTTTCATATATCTTTGAATTGCATTATTCTAACTCATCAAAACTTTTTACATATAAAGAACAAGAAATTCTTAGGAAATACGTGTAGTTTCAAAATGTTATCATGCTCAGAGGCCCCAAAAACATTAAAAGTGTCAAATAAATTTGTCAGATTAAAGCTCTAATACCAGGGATGAACACTAGAGGTCCTCATAACATAAGGAATCGTTTGACCTCTAATGCTATTTAGCTCATTGTCAGTGTATAAGAATGACAATAATCCATAGAATCAGTTGATTTGTACTGTATTGTCAGTGTACTTATACATAATTATTTTGTAGAGGTGCTTAAAGAGCATTAAAATCTTTTTTTTATCTTTTAAGGAAAAGTTATATGATTTAAATACATATATACACTCTCACTGATAGAACAAAAAATCTTATAAGTATGACACTATACTGCTCAGTTCACTTAATTAGAATGAGAAACAAATACAAAAAGACCAAAAAAATCAACTAAGTAAATATGTATTTATTTTTAATGTATTTGTTTATAATTATTTCACAGATTCTTATAGATTATTAAAATAAAATTTAAAAATGATTGTAGACCATGGTAACTATTTAAAATAGGGTCTCTTTTGTTAACAATGGTTAATGAACTAACAAACACGAACAAACATCGAACAATATATATGTACTCGATTTTCTTCATACTTCATCAGAATAATGAAAAAAAACAAAAACCGATGAGAGTCTATAAAGGCGTCCCTGATGCATCAAATGCTGTTGCCATGGCAAATAAATAAAAATAAAAAATAGATTCAAATATTTGTTTCCAGTGTTTTTGAGGCAGATATCATGCTTAGAATTTCATTTTTACATTTCAATGATTTATTATATATTTAAAGTGCAGCATCCTAACTCTTTGAAACTTTTTTCATACAAATAACTATCCATTCTGATCAAACACAGATCATTTTATAATTATATAAAACTCCACGAATGAAAGAAAATTAAAAAAAAAACATATCTGATCTCACTCTTCTCTGTGTGTGTTTGTGTGGTAAGTGGCTGAGTGTAAGGAGGGGGGATGGGTTGTAAGAGAAAGAGTCAGAGAGGAGGAGAGACAGTAAGGGTTAGTCCAAAGGGTTACTGTGAATGCATGTGCCAACTGGGCACCGTTTTCCTGATGCTATCGGGATGGCGACTGCACAGACGGCGAGGGCCCGGTCATCGCTGCTTGCAGCTTTAATTAGGGCCCGAGCCCAAAAGGGCGAAGGCCCTATTGTTCTTCTAAGGGTTCTTATTTTTTTTTTTTATTTTTTTTTTTTAAACCTTCTGGGCACTTTTGGGGGCCTTAACATACTCAAAAACTCTTGAAAATTTGCACACACGTCGGAATCTGCGGCCATCAGGACGCCACAGAGGCTGGGAACCGGGCGTTGTTCAGGGCCTCTACAGCGCCCCCTAGAACACAGTTTGAAAACTTGATGTACTGCGCACACATACTTGCACGTATTGATATGAAACTCGGTACACATATAGATCTCACTGAGCCAAACAACTTTTGTACTCTATGTCATGGGCTGAACGCAACAGGAAGTGAGATATTTAGGGCTGTTTAAAAAGCGCATGCTCTGGAATTTAACGTACTCCTCCCAGGGTTTCCATAGGATTGTCACCAAACTCGGTCAGCATAATCTCAAGACATTGGGGACGCTAAATTGCGAGGGGATTTTTGATATCTCGAACGGTTTGGCCGTGGCAAGGCGACAAAGTTATGGCGAGAAATGAGAAACAGGAAGTGTCTAATTACTGTTGCACACATTGCTTGATTCTTATGAAACTTCACCAGTTTGTTCGTTGTATGATGCCGATTCCATAAATGTGACTATTATGAGTCAAAGTTATAGCGCCACCAACTGGCAGCAGGAAGCGTGTCATTTTCAAAATCCTTTGAAATCAGCCTCTTAATTTTACTTGATTTTCTTCAAACTTCATCAAAATAATGTCAAAACACGGCCGATGAGAATATGTAAAGGGGTCGATGATAAATCAAATGCTGTTGCCATGGCAACGTGTCAAACTTTAAAATTTGATTCCTGTCTTTTCGAGGCAGATAACATGCTTAGAATTTCATGAAACTCAACACACACGTCAATATTAATGATAGTTAGACACTGGCAAAAGGTCATAAATGGGCGTGGAGCAGGCACTCTATAGCGCCATCTTTTGACAAAAGTTGGGGGGTTAGTTTTTCCTACAGTCACCAAACTCTGTACATATATTGTTCTCATCAATCTGGACAACTTTCTAAATCAAACTCATTAGCTAAGACCAACAGGAAGCCGGCTATTTTGATTTGAATGTGGATTTTTGGAAAAATCAGGCTGTAAACAAATTCACACTCCTTCTAAGAAAAATAAGGTATTCACACCAAACTTTTTTAACATGAAGAGAAGATTCTGAAGATGTTAAATTGCGAGCGAATTTGGGATATCTTGAACGGTGTTGACGTGGTGATTTTTTTAAAGATGTAGTAAAAAACATAACCCTAATTTTTTTATATCTTTAAAGTGCAGCATCCAAACTCTTTACAACTTTTTTCACACAGAGATCTTATCATTCTGAGCAAGTGGTGTAAATATCAATTTTATACAAGCTTCAATGAATTAAAGAAAATTAAAAAAATAACTCAGAAACCTGCTGTCACTCTGGTGAATGTCTCTACAGTATGTGTGTGCGTTCAGTCAGGCACAGAGAAGCTCATTATTGCAGGGGGGAGGGGTGAGAGGCAGAGAGGGTGACAGAGTAGAGAGTCATCCTACAGACCATCTTTGAACAAAAAATGCACATATGTATTGTAATTACATAAATATGTCTGATCTTTGAGAGTCTGATATTTTGAGAAAATATAAAGGGTCACTAAGTCTTTCATTGTTCGTATTTTGCAGTTGTTGTTTTTTATTTATTTTTTACTTAACTGTACCATGAACTTGTCCTATTCAGTCACATAGCAAAAGATTTAAAAAAATACAACTTTTTAGCATGATCAATTTATCTTCATTGATAGACAATATTTACATAGTGTTATTTATTGAATATAAAATAACAATAATAAAAAATTAAGACAAACTTTGACAACAAAACAAACGTTACTGTTATCTTTTCAAAACATCTGAAAACCATAATTTTAAGATCAGTTATAAATATATATATCACCCCGTTAAAATACTCAACTTGATTTTTAAAGATATTTTGAAAGAATGAAGCGTTTATAGAGCACTTTATTGTGTATTGCTGTACACCCACATGAACTGTGTTCATGTTCATGTTAATACACAGTACATAAACTTTATATGAATACTTCTTTTAGCTTAATATTAATTAACATTAATAAATGCTATTTATTTATTGGTCATGTTAACTAATATAGTTAATTTTAACAAATGAAACTGGATGGCAACATTTTATATTTTGTGTGTATGTGTCTGTGTGTTGATTTTAAAGTCTAACCCTTTCAATTCTGTAAACTTAAAATCCAAACTAGCAGAGAGTTACTGTGAATGCATGTGCCAACTGGGCACCGTTTTCCTTATTGATTCTTAGTTATGTAGCACTTAAGAGTGATGCCTTGTAACAGGAGGAGTCACCAGCAAAGCAATATCCACACAAAAATTGTACAGATAGGTAACAATGACATTTAAGCAGAAGTGGTGGACGTAAAGCAAGCAATAATAACATTTTGTTATCATCATGAATCATGTTCTTATCATCATCATCAGAGTATAGGGAAAATTTTGCATATTGGTTCACAGTTGGCATTATCTGAAGTCCTTGCATTGATTGCATTTAATTAAATTATATTTGGTCAGTCTGATCTAGAGGCCTTAGAGATGTTAAATTGTGAGGATTTTGAGTTTTCATTGAGTTGTTATAACTTAGCCATAAAATGTCTGATCTGCCACAAAATTCACAGGTTTGGTAAGAGTCCTGGCCTGAAGACATCTAAAGGCCAATATTCAGATATTATCATAGCGCCACTTGTTGGCAGCAGGATATATCATATCTTTCACTAACTCAAACATACCAAGGTCAATCTGCACCAAACTTCATATGTTTGATAATAGTGCTGGCCTGAACACATCTACATGCCAATAATCAGTTATAGGCATAGCGCCACCATCTGGCAGCGGCAAGTTTGGCACATTTAAATGACTTATGACATATTTTTCTATATTTACTGTTTTAAAAGCATACTGCCCACCGTTTGCTGATTTCCTGAAGCCACCGGTCGGCGGTGAGCCCAGGTGCGAGGGCCCGTTCATCGCTGCTCGCAGCTTTAATTATTATTAATTAGGGCCCGAGCCCAAAAGGGCGAAGGCCCTATTGTTCTTCTAAGGGTTATTATTTATTATTTTTTTTTTTTCAACCTTCCGGGCACTTTTGGGGGTCTTAACATACTCAAAAACTCTTGAAAATTTGCACACACGTCGGAATCTGCGGCCATCAGGACGCCAAAGAGGCTGGGACCCGGGCGTGGTTCAGGGCCTCTACAGCGCCCCCTGGAACACAGTTTGAAAACTTGATGTACTGCGCACACATACTTGCATGTATTGATATGAAACTCGGTACACATATAGATCTCACTGAGCCAAACAACTTTTGTACTCTATGTCATGGGCTCCACCTGACAGGAAGTGAGATATTTAGGGCTGTTTAAAAAGCGCATGCTCTGGAATTTAACGTACTCCTCCCAGGAATTCCATGGGATTGTCACCAAACTCGGTCAGCATGATCTCAAGACATTGGGGACGCTAAATTGCGAGGAGATTTTTGATATCTCGAACGGTTTGGCCGTGGCAAGGCGACAAAGTAATGGCGAGAAATGAGAAACAGGAAGTGTCTAATAACTGTTGCACACATTGCCTGATTCTGATGAAACTTCACCAGTTTGTTCGTTGTATGATGCCGATTCCATAAATGTGACTATTATGAGTCAAAGTTATAGCGCCACCAACTGGGAGCAGGAAGTGTGTCATTTTCAAAATGCTTTGAAATCAGCCTCTTAATTTTACTCGATTTTCTTTAAACTTCATCAAAATCATGTCAAAACACGGCCGATAAGAATATGTAAAGGGGTCGATGATAAATCGAATGCTGTTGCCATGGCAACATGTCAAACTTTAAAATTAGATTCCTGTCTTTTCGAGGCAGATAACATGCTTAGAATTTCATGAAACTCAACACACACATCAATATTAATGATAGTTAGACACTGGCAAAAGGTCATAAATGGGCGTGGAGCAGGCACTCTATAGCGCCATCTTTTGACAAAAGTTGGGGGGTTAGTTTTTCCTACAGTCACCAAACTCTGTACATATATTAATCTCATCAATCTGGGCAACTTTCTAAATCAAACTCATTAGCTAAGACCAACAGGAAGCCGGCTATTTTGATTTGAAGGTGGATTTTTTGAAAAATCAGGTAGTAAACAAATTCACACTACTCCTAAGAACAACCAGCTGTTCACACCAAACTTTTTTAACATGAAGAGAAGATTCTGAAGATGTTAAATTGCGAGCGGATTTTGGATATGTCGAACGGTGTTGACGTG